>NC_062270.1:4807631-5107631 GCF_916048215.2 Malus sylvestris | reverse complement strand
CATATATATGATTGCTCAAACTTTTTATTATACGAAATCAAATTATATAATAGTGTACTACGTTGAAACTTCTGCAAAAGATGTTTGGTTGTTTACTTGTTATACTTGAATGTTGTCAATTCGGGTATTCAGCTCTAAGCCATGAGCAGTCTGGGAGCCATGGATGAAATATGACTCGTTTCTTCGAGCTGTCATATTGTCTCACGGTACAAAATACATTTTGGTTATTACGCCATGCATTGTGCGCATAAAATTGATAAAATGTGTGCTGAGTTTTCTCATCTTAGTGGAGACTGTGGAGTCAACTTGTATTTAATAAACCATGACAAATGGCTCAATGAAAAAGTGCAGGCATTACCAAAAAAAAAAAGAATATAACAGGAGGTTCTGCATATATATTGTAAGTTGTGAATCTGTTTGATCGTAACCACAAATAAGGTGCAATTCTCAATTAATCTCCTCCGAATCTAGAAGCGGTGGATAACTGTGGTCCACCATCCGTGGTTACCAACCCATAAAAAGCAAAGTAAAAGAAAACCTTGAGAATATCCTAGTTGATAGAATAGGATTATGCATATATACATCAACTAGAGTGAAAAAGGAAAACTAATGAAAAGGGCTTGAAAACTTTGAGTTTTAATGATAAGGACAAAATAAAGGGTAAAGTGAATAGTACCAGGATTGACTTTTTAGTATAAAAATGTGGTTTTTCGTTAAAGTGAACAGTACCAGGTGCTTTTCGTTAAAGTTCCCTTCAAAATATGATTGAACTGAGACTGTTCGGGTGGGGCTAACCTCTATCTTACCGACCTACTAAAAAACAAAGCATAGTGAGCTTGACTTTTATATGCAACCACCTTTCCTAACCCAAGTAGACATGCCCTTCAAATTCAATTTCTTAAATCAAACGTTTGCTTCAATTATTTTCCCAACACTAATAAACACACGTCAAAGATATCTAAGTTCTTCATTCAACTCTGACTCGTAACAAGAAATTTGTTCATTATTATCATATTGTCACCTAGTGTTACTATTAATTTAAATTATAGAATGAGTTTTATTTATTAATTTTAACTGTATTTTACACACTTCATGTTTGAAAACGGTATGCTTCAATTTGATTGATTGTATGATAATTTATTTGTTTTTTTTATACAACAATATTGGGGAGGGAGTGATTTAGGTCATAGTCAACCATATTTATATCTCGAACTCGTCATCCATGAAAATTAAACTTCAGACTTTTCACTTACAAATGAAGATGAGTATGACTAAACTTTAGTACTAGCAGTGACCGTAAGATTGTGAACGGAAAAATTTTCAACTTGAAACGATAGTTGTACCTATTGGGCTGAGCCCAACCAAATCAAATGGGCTTTCATACGGAGGTGAATTTACTAAGCCCGTGAGAAATTTTGGGCCTAGACAAATATTTTGGTTTAATTCTAACTAATACGACTTACCGTTTGATTTGTACACTTTGAAACGACTACAGCATGTACTCACAATCGTCTCTTCCACTGGCCCATGGCGCCGTCGCATCGTCGTCCACCTTCTCGTTCTCGTCGGAGCCAGAGCCGGGAGGTGTAGAAGAAGCTCTGCTACAGCTCGTCCAGGATCAGCACCACGCCTCCCTCAGACTTCGCGACGTCACCGGTGAGTTGACTCAGTTCCCCCAAATCTAAATTCGAATTCGATCTAAGGGTTTGAAGAAAAGAAGCTGGATTATTGAAATTGGATTCGTTACGGATTAATTGAGTGGTTAATCGTGATTTTTTTTGGCAGAGAAAGCGAAGAAGGACGCGATCAAGAAGGCTGCGCGTGTGGCGGAGCTGATGGTGGATGCGGTGAACGGCGGCGTGCAAGAGGCGTTCGTGAACGAGAAGCGAATCGAGCATGAAATTAGAGCTTTGGCTGCCACCATTGCACGATTCAGCAAACAAACCGATCACTGGCTCTCTGTCACTCATTCTATGAACACTGCCATCAAGGTTCAATTTTTAATTTTTGTTCTTCAACTTTCCTGCAAATTAATTAATTACTGTTGAATTTATAAGCATGGGTTATTTTAAATTTTAATTTTTGGTTTTTGGTGTGGTAGGAAATTGGAGATTTTGAGAACTGGATGAAGACTATGGAATTTGATTGTAAGAGCATCACTGCAGCTATCCACAATATTCACCAAGCATGATCAAGCTCATAAGCACATTATTTGTTTCACCAATTTTCATGTAATTTTGAGTCGTGGAAACAGTCTCTTTATAAAGTAAAAATAAGGTTGTGTAGACGTTACTCCGATTCTCACAAAACAGATATCTTGTTGGTTTGGGTTCGTCCTTTTCTGATTATTTTCTTCTCTGTAATTTGTATAGCATCTGAATTGTGGAATGATAAGTCTTTTTTTTTTTTTTTGGGTCGTCCCAAATGAAGATATGATAATCCACATTCACAATGTGCAAATTTGGTTTGAGGAAGGCATGCAGTCATTTTGTGCATTTGATTCCATTCTTGGTTTTTTTGAGAAGAAAATATTAGGATATGCAAGGCTTGCTTGCAACCCAAGTATATGCATATGTACAACACGGCATCAAGTCTCGAGTTTGGTGGAAGAAGTATTGAGTTCAAATTTTATGGATGATAGAAAAAAAATTATGTGTACAACGTGACAAAGTGTGCTCCTAGTAGTTGACATTGGAATGGTCTTTCCAAAATTGAACTAGAATCAAATACCAATGTTGGTTTTGAAGAGGTCACATGAAGAGAGAGAGGGAAAATGTCAAATGTCAAATCCTATCAATTGTATCAGAAACTCTATCAGGATATAGGCATTGGACTCTGGATGGATTAGCTTTTGGCTCCTCCTGAATTGAAATATGAATGTCAACTTGTAATCAGAAACTAAGGAAAATGTCAACTGTGAATTTGTTTTTAAGCTAATAAGAATAGATTTGAAGAAAGTTGAGGTTTCACCATAAAATTAATTAGCAATATGGGGATTGGGAAGTAGATCAATTATTTATAGGCACATGTAAGGTCACTTCTTTACATGATGTGGAATTTGATACTCTCAACCCGGTCTATCACGTGTGACGAATTTTGAAGTCTAGCTCGTGAACAATGCAAACTGGGTGACGTGGAGCACATGTGGCCGTTAAGGCCATAATATGGGAAATAGATCAATTACTTAGGCCACGCAAGGTCACTCATTTACCTAATGTGGGATTGATACTCTAAACACGGTCCATCACGTGTGATGAATTATGAAGCCTAACATGTAGACAATGCAAATCGGGTGACATGGAGCACGTGTGGCCGTTAAGGCCGCTAAGCTTCACAAGCGAGGGAACCTACTGTAATACCATGAAGAAAGTTGAGGTTTCACCATAAAACCAATTAGCAATATGGCAAGTAGCTCAATTACTTATAACCATATGCAAGGTCCCTCATTTCTCCAATGTGGGATTGATACTCACAACAGGATTAACCAATAACAAAAGTTGCCCGCATCGGCTAATTCTGAGAAAAAAGATTTAATCAGATGGGATTAGGATAGTAATCTAGTGCTAATCCTCTATTTAATTATTGACTAATCAGTACGACTTGGTCGATCTAGACTGTGATATTAACCTTGATTTCATTAAAAAACTTTATCATAAGAGTATAGTTGGTCACCTAATTGCATTCACTTGTTTTTAATTTAGTTCTGCAACTTGGATGTTTATAGAGAGAACCCTCATTTTACTGCAGATTGTGTGTTGGAGGAACGAAATTTTGGTTTCTGCATGTCCTATTCAATTGTCATCTTCCCAGAAAACAGACATCAAAGTCGTTGTAAGCAGCTGTTGTTCAATAGCACAATTAACCATTTATTTATCAAATAAAATTAGCTTAGGGGTTACTGATTAAATATCAGAAAAAGCAGGACTTTACCATGTCTCAATGTTATAAAATTGGTTGTTTTATAATTAAATAGATGATAGGGTTTGGAAATCTTAGCAGCTGACTTAGCATTGTAGCAGCAGGAATTGTCCCGATAGAGACAGATAAGTTGATCCTTACATAGCAAGATATGAACACTCAAACTTTAATTTCCTATTTGTTAATCACTTTCATGGATTCAATTCAACCAATATATTGATAAATAATTAATTGGTTGAATATATAATTTTACACTAGCTCCTTCCATGCGTTTGCATATGCTGTACAATATGGGGAGAAAGAGCTTTGCCGACAAGAGGGCATGCCAAGTCTTGCAATATAATGTCAAAGAAAATCTTTACTATTTAAACATAATAGTTCGTTTTTCGGGTACGTAATAACATTATAGATTACACTTGCCATGATCATAGTAGACAATCACTAAACTTCAGTGTATATCAAGTTAACATCGTTGCTCGCGTGTAGTTTCATTCTTCGAGCAGAAAATAAAATAAAAATGCAAACAAAGAGAGATGTATTTTGTAAAGTATCGTATTTCTCATTGATATTTCAATATCGTAATACAAGGCTTTATAATCCACGGCCCGTAGTCTTAATTAACAGGAGAAACATATAGGTGCAACTAGGGACGAGATCAAAGATTTGTATGAATGGAGGCATTTTCAAATAAAAAGTAGTAATTAAAAAGCTCAAGAATTTACTGAACAAAGCAAAAGCACTTATATGTTAATCCATAAAGTTTTCTATACAACATATTACAATATCCTTCGACATGTTTTCATAAAGTTTTCTATACAACATATTACAATATCCTTCGACATGTTTTCATCTTTTGAAAGCATTGCATGACTACATCATTACCAATACCATCAAATATTTCTCTCAATAAAAATAACCATGTTACCATTCATCCATTGATCTCCTTTCTAATTTCTCAACATATTCTTCAAAAATTTCATGGCCGAAAATACTCTTTCAATAGTGGCAGTAGCAACTGGAAGAGTTAGTGCCACTGTCAGAAGCAAGTAAACTAGTGGATACACCTTGTCTTTTTGCATTGAACCATTTTTTTTCTTTTCAAGATCTCCAATCCCTTTTAAACCTGAAAACTCAATGCTAGACCACATATCCACAATGTAAGTCTCAAGTAGAATCTTACGTATCACCTGCTCATTTATAGAGAAGTCCTTAGGATAAAATGTGCAAGACGCAATAACATTTGGCTATCAAAAGCAGAGAAGGAATCAACTGGACATAAACATGCCAAACAAAGAAGAAACTCAGTGTTAGTCTCATTGAAATGATTGCTTAGTTCTTGAAGTTGCCAATCCAAAACAACACAAAATATACCAACACAATAATGATGCATATTTGTGACTGCTTGAACTTTTTGTTGCCCTTGCCTTCAAGAAAGAAACATATCATCCAGATTAGGCACATCAACATCATTTTTAAGACAAAATTAGAGACTTCACCAAGTAAAGAATCCTAATCACTTTTCATCATTATCTCCCAGGCTTACAAATTCCAACCAACTTCATGGCATTTACAATATCATGATCCTTGCTTTGCAATGCCTGTAACAATTCATTGGTTATTCCTAGTATAGTTTCATTCTTCACACGGATTAGGAAAATAAAAAGGCGTTGATGAGAGATGTAATTTTGTAAAGCATCGTATTTCACATTGAATTTCAATATCGTAATGCAAGGCTTTATAATCCACGACCCGTAGTTTTAATCAACAGAGAAACGTATAGGTGCAACCTTAACATTCATGCACTGTGCAAACAAACAAATAAGTGGAGAATGATAAATATATATTGGAGGCTTTGCACACAGTACCTCCCACAAACCAAGCCTTTGATACATGTTAGATAATCAAGCTACACAAAATTGATATACATAAATAATTAACGACACACGAAAATCTTTGAACAATATAGTATCTCAAATTCGATCCTAGTTGATTTTCCTGCAGTCCAGTCTGACTTCTCCCTCGTTTCCAGTGAGAGGCTTGATGTTGCCCATCTTGATCATAGAATTTGCGAAGTCTTTTCCAAAAGCAGCTGAGTTCTTGCTGTAATGCTGCACCAACTTATCACTATCGCTATCGTTACCCTTAAAGAGCTCCTGATCAGAGTGGAGGAGACCCTTTGATTTCAACAGAGCCTCAAAGTAGACAGTATCGAATCTCTTTGAAGTTGCATCTAGTGGTCTTGTATTGTCATCTCCTCCACTTGTTGGGCAATTTTTTTTAGCCAAGGCTGCAAATTGTGGGTCTATATTGGTATCGTTATAAATCCTGGCACGGAAGGTGGTGCACCGAGCAAGTCCAAGGGTGTGGGCTGCTGAGAGCACAACTAAGTCTTTAAGGTTTAGACCATGAGCTTCGAAGTTTGAGAGAAGCTGTGGGAAGTTGAAGAATGGAGGAGGAAGATTTCTGTTTGC
The DNA here is from genome assembly GCF_916048215.2 of Malus sylvestris. Lineage (NCBI taxonomy): Eukaryota > Viridiplantae > Streptophyta > Magnoliopsida > Rosales > Rosaceae > Malus > Malus sylvestris. Next base: position 5,101,242 of record NC_062270.1, on the reverse strand, counting down.
ATCATTTACGCTTGCAGTTCTTGCATCCCTTCTTCCCAATTGTACTTTGTAAGTTGGGCCTCCCAACTGAAAAACAAACAATTTAAACACAAATTTCATTAAGGACATTTTGATCTATCGAAAGAAATAAGTGTTAGAACCATCACCACTTTATTTATTTATTTTTTTTTGTAAAATGATATTCGAATTTGTGTACATTCTCAACCTCAGTTTTTGTTAAACCTAGTATTGAAACGTATAACACTGACGCGTTATTTTGTAATACAAATTTGATGAATCTTGCATTATTAATGATCGGACATATATGCACTCACAATGGAAACGGAATCACGAGCTGCAACTGCTAATATATCTGCGCATGAGACCACACTTTTCTTGCAAGCTTTGTCAACAGCTTTTTTGATATCATCGACCACGTTTAATCCCCTGATCGAATTCGCATTTGGCACGGCTGTCTTCTCACCGGTGAAGTTGGAAGTGTCATCAAGCAGAATTGACCCATCACACCCCTGCATTAATCAATAAAAACCATGGACATGTATCAGAAAATAGGTTAAATGTACATTCACATGTTCACTGCCCCTGATATAATAAACAAATATAATAATTGCAAGTGAAATGCATGCGAACGATCAGTCAAAAGCATAATTACATTAACAAAGCAGTCATGGAAGTGCAGGCGAACTAGAGAGGCTCCCATCCGTGGCTCGCGTTTGATGGCCCGCTCGACAGCTTTTCTGATGGCTGGTAGTGCCTGAGGGCACCCTTTCGTGTAGAAATGAGTAGTTAGATATGCAGATGTTGGTTTCATACTAGTGGCAGCAACCAATACAATACAGATGATAGCTAGAAATGATCGGAGAATAGCCATGGCCACAGTTTAATTTTCTTGTAAAACTAATGAATAGTGATAATGATGATGATGATGATGATGATAATGATCAAGGAGTTTGAGTGCTTAAATAGAGATTAATTATTTCCATGTCCGCCCCACTTGTTATTTTCATCCTGTGTATAGACCAATTCCATGAAATATAATGAATAATTTCTGGTGAGGTCTAGTGTGTTCATTGCTGTATATGCATGTACCTGTTCCACTTAAAAATTAACATGGAGCCTTAAATCTTATTCTGTCTTTTAGTCTCTGTGGCAAGAGGTGTAGAAGAAGCAAAGATATCGAACAGGCCTCTTTAATTTATGGAATTAATTAGTTAATTAAGATTAATTACAGTGGTTTGATAACTAACTACTGTAAAAGAGGATGCCATAATAACAAATAATCCAGCAAAAAAATCAAGGCAGAGTGGAGGCTAGACGAAGATTGAGGGCGATACCAACAACAACAACAAAGCCTTTTCCCACTAAGTGGGGTCGGCTATATGAATCCTAGAATGCCATTGCGTTCGGTTTTGTGTCATATCCTCCGTTAGATCTAAGTACTCTAAGTCTTTTCCTAGGGTCTCTTCCAAAGTTTTCCTAGGTCTTCATCTACCACTTCGGCCCTGAACCTCTATCCCGTAGTCACATCTTCGAACCGAAGCGTCAATAGGCCTTCTTTGCACATGTCCAAACCCATTTTGTGTACGTGTTAATGCTTCACCGCCCAACATTCTGTGCCATACAGCATCGCCGGCTTTATTGCCGTCCTATAAAATTTTCCCTTGAGCTTCAATGGCCAACGACGGTCACACAACACGCCGGATGCACTCTTCCACTTCATCCATCCAGCTTGTATTCTATGGTTGAGATTTCTATCTAATTCTCCGTTCTTTTGCAAGATAGATCCTAGGTAGCGAAAACGGTCGCTCTTTGGTATTACCTGATCTCCGATCCTCGCCCCTAACTCATTTTGGCCTCCATTTGCACTAAACTTACACTCCATATATTCTATCTTTGATCGGCTTAGGCGAAGACCTTTAGATTCCAACACTTCTCTCCAAAGGTTAAGCTTCGCATTTACCCCTCCTGAGTTTCATCTATCAACACTATATCATTTGCGAAAAGCATACACCAAGGAATATCATCTTGAATATGTCCTGTTAACTCATCCATTACCAACGCAAAAAGGTAAGGACTTAAGGATTGTTGATGCACAAAATCAGTGAGGACTTTGGTACAACAGAAAGTATTAAGTTTGTGAGCTTCGCTAGATTGCTCTGGTCATTAGTGTGGATAAGTATGTAAATGGATAGAGACAGGAAAGCAAACATAAGATGTACGTGGTTCACCCAGATTGGCTACGTCCACGGAGTAGAGGAGTTCTCATTAATTGTGAAAGGTTTACACAAGTACATAGGTTCAAGCTCTCCTTTAGTGAGTACAAGTGAATGATTTAGTACAAATGACATTAGAAAATATTGTGGGAGAATGATCTCGTAATCACGAAACTTCTAAGTACCGAAGTGTGGTATCATCTTCACTTGCCCTATCTGTCTCATAGGTAGATGTGGCATCTTCTCTGGAAGTACTCTTCCTCCATCCAGGGGTGGTATCTTTAACTGGTGGAGATGCACAAGGTAATGTATGAATTTCACTTGAAGCTTACTTGTAGTTTCAGGCTTGGTCAAACGCGATACAAACCATGTAGTAGCAGTCCCCCAAGTCGCCAAGCTAGGGGATCTGCTGAAAGAGGTGACAGACAAGGTAAGCAATCAGAGCTCCAAGCAATCAGTCCCAGATCATAAGTTTGATTTCGAGTTCCGGCTGATTGTTCTCATTCTCCCTATCTTGCAGGCAACATGAAGGATAAGGATAAGAAAAGGAGAATAGATGATATGAGATACTTTTTCTTTTGAAGAAGTAACTTTCCACAGGCTTATTCTTGAACTGGGCTGAAGGGTTTTCTGGTTTCCTCTAGAGTATAAAGCTGACTGAAGAATTTGAGGGTCAAAACAAGTCTATCAAATCTAGAGTACGTTCGACCCTGCTGATATGGGATACTTTTGCTGTTGACAAAGTAGTGGATGTATCAGCACGTGTTCTGTTACACTTGTCTCCACATGCTTCCTTGTATCCTTCTCATTTTCCCTATCGGTTCCTCAGGCAGATGTGGTATCTTCTCTAGAAGCATAAGATGTTGAAGATGAGTACTCGAGAGCAATGCCAGGTAAGTAATTAGGTAAGTGGTTCCAGGCAGTCAGTTCCTGACTGGAAGCTTGATTCCAAGTGCTGACTGATTGCTCTCTTTCTCCTTGTCTTGCAAGTCAGAACAAGGCTAAAGGAAAAGACAAGGAAAAAGCATGATATAGGATACTCTTGCTTTTAACCCTGATGATATGAGATATTCTTGCTCTGGTGTAGCTTGTTTGCAGAGGTATTATCGGGTGGAAAGAAAACTGAGTATTTTGAGAGGCTTCGTTGGGAGTGCCCTCTCAGATATGAGGAAGGGTTGAGCATTTTTGCAGGTCTGCCTGTCCATTCAGGATGGAGGTCAACATATATAGGAGTCTCCCTAACAACAAGTAGTAATGTTATTCCTTTACCCTGCTTGGTCATAGCACGGTAGTGGGAGCTGCTAGCTTCACGTGTATCAGAGCACTTTGAAAAAGTGGTCTGTGGTATCTGGAAAACTGATATTGCGTGTGAAGATTACAAACAAGCTTTATCCAAGGAGATCTAGCTCTCGAAGTTGAGAAAGCGGTGCCTCTTCGGTTTTCGAACAAGCAATCCTGTCGGGGATCTGGCTCTCGAGATTCAGAGAATGGTGCCTCTTCGATTTTTGAAAGAGCAATCATGCTGGGAGTCTGGCTCTCGAGATTCGGAGAGCGGTGTCTCTTCGATTTTTGAGAAAGTAATCATGTTGGGAGTCTAGCTGTCGAGATTCGGAGGACGGTGCATCTTCGATTTTGGAGCAAACAATCTTGTTGGGAGTGTTTTCTCGAATGTGAGTAAAGGTTGGGCATATTTACTAGTCTACCTTGCCACGGAGCACAGAGGTTGACACACAGGGACTTTCCAATTATCCAGCAGTGGTGCTGTTCCTTTACCCTTGTGGGTAATAATATGATAGCTAGACCTTCAAAATTTATGTGTCTAAACTTTGTTAGTGCTGTTTGCTATTCTTTTACCCTTCTTGGTCATAGCGATGTAATGGGAGCTGCAAGCTTCATGTGTCTAAACTTTGTCAGAGATCTTTAGCAAAGTTATCTGTGGTACCCATGAGCTGATGGTGCGTGTGAAAAGTGGATGATTGAACAGTAAGATTCACGTGCTTTCTACTTCACCAGAAATCTTCAACAGAATGCCCGTAATTTCAACAAAGCTGAGTGTGCATGTGACAAGTGCTGACAAGGCTGAAAAAAGCAGGTGCCTCTTCGATTTCTGAGATCGGCCCTCGTGGTCTCTGAGCATCCCAGCTTTTGAGAAAGCAAGCGCCTCTTCGATTTTTGAGATCGGCCTTCATGGTCTTTGAGCAGCCCAGCTTTTGAGAAAACAAACGCCTCTTCGATTTCTGAGATTAACCCTCGTGGTCTCTGAGCAGCCCAGCTTTTGAGAAAGCAAACGCCTCTTCGATTTCTGGGCAGACGCCTCTTCGATTTCTGAAGCTCCGTCGAGTGCAGATTTTTATAGAGGCTGGCATTAAGTTCCAAAGCACACTTGAATCTTCACCAGTAGAAGCTCTATTCTTACACTTCTAAAATCTTGATTTGTCCGACCTCTTCTCTTTTCAACACCTTTGAAAATGTCTGGCCTCTCCGACCGTCGTTTTGACTTGAACCTTGTTGAAAAGGCAGCCACGCCTTCTCCATACAACATATGGCGCCTATCCTTCTTATCCCCTACTGGTCCTCTTACCGTTGGGGATTCCGTGATGAAGAATGATATGACCGCTGCGGTGGTGGCCAGGAACCTTCTCACTCCCAAAGATAATAGACTACTTTCCAAACGGTCTGATGAGTTGGCTGTTAAGGATTCTCTGGCTCTGAGTGTTCAGTGTGCAGGTTCTATGTCTAATATGGCCCAACGCTTATTTGCTCGAACCCGCCAAGTTGAATCATTGGCGGCTGAAGTGATGAGTCTCAAACAGGAGATTAGATGGCTCAAGCATGAGAATAAACAGTTGCACCGGCTCGCATATAACTATGCTACAAACATGAAGAGGAAGCTTGACCAGATGAAGGAATCTGATGGTCAGGTTTTACTTGATCATCAACGGTTTGTGGGTTTGTTCCAAAGGCATTTATTGCCTTTGTCTTCTGGGGCTGTACCGTATAATGAAGCTCCAAATGATCAACCTCCGATGTCTCCTCCTTCTAGGGTTCTGTCCAGTACTGAGGCTCTAAATGATCCCATTCTGGTGCCTTCTCTTTCTGGGGCTCTACCGACTGCTGAGACTTCTCCTAAGCAACCTTTGTGAAGGCTCCCTCTTGTTTATTTATTTTGACTCATGTATATGTACATATTTGTAACTTATCGGAGATATCAATAAATAAGTTTTGCTTCATTTCCAACGTATTGTGTTAAATACACCAAAGCCTTCTTCACTGAGTGGGGTCGGCTATATGAATCTTAGAACGCCATTGTGCTCAGTCCTGTGTCATGTCCTCCGTTAGATCCAAATACTCTAAGTCTTTTCTTAGAGTCTCTTCCAAAGTTTTCCTAGGTCTTCCTCTACCCCTTCGACCCTGAACCTCTGTCCCGTAGTCGCATCTTCTAACCGGAGCGTCAGTAGGCCTTCTTTGCACATGTTCAAACCACCGTAACCGATTTTCTCTCAACTTTCCTACAATTTCGGCTACTCCTACTTTACCTCAGATATCCTCATTCCTAATCTTATCCTTTCTCGTGTGCCCACACATCCAACGAAGCATCCTCATCTCCGCTACACTCATTTTGTGTACGTGTTGATGCTTCACCGCCCAACATTCTGTGCCATACAGCATCGCCGGCCTTATTGCCGTCCTATAAAAATTTCCCTTGAGCTTCAGTGGCATACATCGGTCACACAACACGCCGGATGCACTCTTCCACTTCATCCATCCAGCTTGTATTCTATGGTTGAGATCTCCATCTAATTCTCCGTTTTTTTGCAAGATAGATCCTAAGTAGCGAAAACGATCGCTCTTTGGTATTTCCTGATCTCCGATCCTCATCCCTAACTCATTTTGGCCTCCATTTGCACTGAACTTGCACTCCATATATTCTGTCTTTGATCGGCTTAGGCGAAAACCTTTAGATTCCAACACTTCTCTCCAAAGGTTAAGCTTCGCATTTACCCCTTCCTGAGTTTCATCTATCAACACTATATCGTCTGCGAAAAGCATACACCAAGGAATATCATCTTGAATATGTCCTGTTAACTCATCCATTACCAACGCAAAAAGGTAAGGACTTAAGGATGAGCCTTGATGTAATCCTACAGTTATGGGGAAGCTTTCGGTTTGTCCTTCATGAGTTCTTACGGCAGTCTTTGCTCCTTCATACATATCTTTTATAGCTTGGATATATGCTACTCGTACTCATTTCTTCTCTAAAATCCTCCAAAGAATGTCTCTTGGGACACTATCATACGCTTTTTCCAAATCTATAAAGACCATGTGTAAATCCTTTTTCCCATCTCTATATCTTTCCATCAATCTTCGTAAGAGATAGATTGCCTCCATGGTTGAGCGCCCTGGCATGAACCCGAATTGGTTGTCCGAAACCCGTGTCTATTGCCTCAATCTATGCTCAATGACTCTCTCCCAGAGCTTCATTGTATGACTCATTAGCTTAATACCCCTATAGTTCATGCAATTTTGTACATCGCCCTTATTCTTGTAGATAGGCACCAAAGTGCTCTTTCGCCACTCATTTGGCATCTTCTTCGTTTTCAAAATCCTATTGAAAAGGTCAGTGAACCATGCTATACTTGTCTCTCCCAAGAGTTTCCACACTTCGATCGGTATATCGTCTGGGCCCACTGCTTTTCTATGTTTCATCTTCTTCAAAACTACAACCACTTCTTCCTTTCTGATTCGACAATAAAATGAGTAGTTTATACACTCTTCTGAGTTACTCAACTCCCCTAAAGAAGTACTCCTTTCATGTCCTTCATTAAAAAGATTATGAAAATAACCTTTCCATCTGTCTTTGACCGCGTTCTCTGTAGCAAGAACCTTTCCATCCTCATCCTTGATGCACCTCACTTGGTTTAGGTCCCTTGTCTTCTTTTCCCTTGCTCTAGCTAGTTTATAGATATCCAACTCTCCTTCTTTGGTATCTAGTCGCTTATACATATCGTCATATGCCGCTAACTTAGCTTCTCTCACAGCTTTCTTCGCCTCTTGCTTCGCTCTTCTATACCTTTCACCATTTTCATAAGTCATGTCCTTGTATAAGGCTTTACAACATTCCTTCTTAGCCTTCACCTTTGTTTGTACCTCCTCATTCCACCACCAAGATTCCTTTTGGTGTAGAGCAAAGCCCTTGGACTCTCCTAATACCTCTTTTGCTACTTTTCGAATACAACTAGCCATGGAATCCCACCTTTGGCTAGCTTCCCCCTCTCTATCCCACCCACACTGGGTGATTACTTTCTCTTTGAAAATGACTTGTTTTTCTCCTTTTAGATTCCACCATCTAGTCCTTAGGCACTTCCAAGTCTTGTTCTTTTTTCTCACTCTTTTGATATGTACATCCATCACCAACAAGCAATGTTGATTAACCAAGCTCTCTCCCGGTATAACTTTGCAATCCTTACAAGTTATACAATCCCCTTTCCTCATTAGAAGAAAATCTATTTGTGTTTTTGACGACCCACTCTTGTAGGTGATCACATGTTCTTCTCTCTTCTTAAAGAAGGTGTTGGCTAAGAAGAGATCATATGCCATTGCAAAATCCAAGATAACTTCCCCATCCTCGTTTCTCTCCCCAAAACCATGGCCACCATGAAAACCTCCATAGTTGCCTGTCTCCCTGCCCACGTGTCTATTTAAATCTCATCCTATAAATAACTTCTCCGTCTGGGCAATTTCTTGCACCAAGTCTCCAAGGTCTTCCCAAAATTTCTCCTTTGAACTCGTATCCAACCCTACTTGAGGTGCGTACGCACTAATCACATTGATGAGTTCTTGTCCTATTACAATCTTGATTGCCATGATTCTATCTCCTACCCTCTTGACATCTACAACATCTTGTGTCAAGGTCTTGTCCACGATGATGCCAACACCGTTTCTCATTCTATTTGTGCCCGAATACCAAAGTTTAAACCCTGAGTTTTCTAGATCCTTTGCCTTAAGACCAACCCACTTAGTTTCTTATAGGCACATAATATTTATCCTTCTCCTCACCATAACTTCCACTACTTCCATAGATTTTCTCGTTAAGGTTCCTATATTTCACGTTCCTAAACGCATTCTACTCTCTTGAACTCTACCCTTCTGTCCTAGCTTCTTCACCCTCCCCCGTCCAATAGGATCAAAGTACTTCTTTTGTGTGTCCTGTGTAAAGTTGATAGGAGCATATGCTCCCAAACAACTTTGAGTGGAGTCGTTCGAAAAGAAGTTTCTATGGCCCCCTTGCTCATTTAACACTGCATCCGGGTGCCGATGGAGATACAGCGACCCTTGCTCACTTATCACTGTGCTCGGGCCACACGGCGCGCCACTTACGGGTGACGCCCTAGCTTTAGCGCGATTTCGTTCTGGATTCATTTTCATAAGGATTCGACATAACCGTGGAGTGCCGGCTGTCGACTACCTGACGCCCTCCCCCTCCTCCTTTACCCGAGCTTGGGACCGGCAATGTAAGATAAACTTACATAGGCGGAGTTAAGATTGAGGGCGATACTGACACGATTAATTTTTAGAAGGTGGCATGAACAGTCTGCCATTGAGGCTTGCACGGTAGTTTTTCAACTCTGTAAGTTTCATATTTTTAATTTCCTTGTAAGTTAATTGATGTAGTAGGAAATTGCATGCATTGAGAGCTGAATGAAGATCATGGAACTTGATTGTAAAAGCACCGCTGAAGCTTATTCATCAAGAATGATTTCACAGAAAGTTTGTTTCACTAAGTGTCGATGGAGTTATGGGTTAATTTTATCTGTAAATTGTAAAGGCTCAGGCCTCCCAAATGTAAATTAATCCCTTATGCTTTACTTTAAAGTCTTTAATAATGCATTTCACATTCACAATGTGGAAATTTGATTGACAAGAGTACTTGTATAAGAAATAGGGTTTCCTTATGAGTTATTTATACACCCTTCACGTGCTTTTGGTTCAAATTCGAAAATATTGTAGGTTATTGGTTAAGAATCTAACTAGTATTTTTGCCAAAAAAAAAAAAAAAATTCTGGCTAGTATTTCACGTTTTCTATTTATCAATAAAAACAGTTCAAGTTTTCTATTTATCAATAAAAACAGTTCAAGTTTTCTATTTATCAATAAAAACAGTTCAATGTCATATAATGATCTTCAAAATGCATCATGTTTAAATGAAAATAGTTAAGTGGACATGATTGTTACTAGAGCACGGCACGAGTATGTACAAGTATTATTCTCACCGACTCTGTTTTTTTATTTTGGTAACAATCACCTACTCCGTTTCATTCAAAGTTGACAATGGATTATCCTACTTAAAATCAACTATTAAAACGTATTGTTGTTTTAGGTCACATGCATGCATGAAATGAAAAGAAAGATAAGCATGCCAAACTTGTATACAAGAAGCGCAGCATGGAAAATTGTACCCTGAAGGGTATTGGCTTTTGGCTGCTTCTGAATTGAATGTCAAATTCTTGTTAATTAATTAGGTTAGTATAACAAAACAAGTTTCCCTAATCCGTTAATTCTGCAAGGGATTTAGAAATTAGATGGTATTTGGATTCTAATTATATATAACATCCGGTTGGACTTTGTCTAAACGGTGAAATGGTGAAAGTGATCTGGATTTCATTAAGAATATTTATATATAGTTAATTTTTCACCTAACCATTTATTTGTTTTCTTGTTCAGTACTACAAGTTGGATTTGTTTGTTCTCAGAACCATCACCTCTTTCAGATCGTGTGTGGATCAATGTCCTTTCTGAAATCAAAGTCGGTGCAAGTAACGTCTATTTTATCAAACAAAACTAGTCAAGCTCAAACATATTCAAACAGCAGGGTTGGTGATAATTAAATTAAAAAAAACAACAACAAAAACCAGGGGACATCCCAATCTCAAAAGCGTTTTGTGCGTGGCCTGTTGCTTAATTTCCATATGTCAACACTAGTAGAGACGTGCATGGCCTTTTGTGCCTCTCCATGATCTCTCTGTCTTCAATCTTCACAACAATGAGAATCTTGATCATTAGTCTTGCCTTAAAAATTGATATACTTCCCGCGTTTCATCATTTTAAACAAGTATCCCTTCCATAAAACTAAGACCAACTCAATTAGATACATAAATAAAGCATGGATTAAATCAATAAATATACCATAAAACTAAGGCCAAGTCAAAGAAAGTGTGTAGAAACAAAGCCTGGATTAAATAAAAAAATATAAATAACAGTTGTGAATGTTTGTAAAGTAATATAGGTTGCACTGCCAAGCGAAAAGAAAAGGTCAACTATATTTGTACAGAAAAATGCTCAAGTTAGTATATATTCTAAATTTTCTATAAAAGGAAATCAATTTTATTATGAATTATGAACCAAACACTCTAACGAGTAAAGGCCTAAGACCAACTTCAATGGTGGGCTAAAAGCCAAATTACCTCCCAAAATTTCCCCCCAAACCCATTCCAACCCATGGGGAAAATTGGGCTAAATGTTAAATGCTAAACCAATGCCAGATTCCTCCCGAAATTTAGCCCAGAAATCGGAATTTAAAATTTTCAATATTTATCGGAATTTAAAATTTTTTAGATTAAAATTTTCATAAAATTAATTTACGATAGTCTACATATATATATTTTTTAAATTTAATTTAACAAAAAAATAGCCTAAGTTCATTTTTTAATAATCCCGGGTTAAAATTTTAGGCTAGAACGGTTGGAGTAGAAAATATGTTTTTGGGCTAAAAGCTAAATTTTCCGGGCTAAAATATTTGGTTTTTAGCCCAACCATTGGAGATGGTTTAAAGGAGCGGGATGGAAAGATTTTTAAAACTTGTTCACCAAACAAGGTGTAAATTCACACGCCAGTTAATATAATGAATGAAGCTTGAAGTTGGCTTAGGTTCAAATAAATGATAAATTGTAACACTATTGTTAGTTCTCACAACTAGGGTGTATCCAATTACGATTTTGATGAATTTTGAAAGAATTCAGAAATCTAGATGTATATATTCAATTAAAATTTTAAATGAATCTATCATACTCTATTAATATTCAATCTTAATTTTTGAAGAGTCTATCAAAATCTGATGGTATTCAATCTCTAGTTTTTTTAAATGTTTCAAAATCTAATTGTATTCAAAATTCAATGAATTTGTAGGAATTTAGGAGTTGAAGGATTTTGGTGGATTCTAGAGTGGAAAATATAAATACCAAAAGCCCTCACAAATCATGCCTCTACCCCTAAGATTTCATCGTGATTCCTCCCCCTACAAAATATCAACAAACCTAGATATGAACGAACTATTCTTCTAAGTAGACATGTAAAGGTAACACACCACGAAATCTACAAACTTCTTTTTTCGATTTTTTTACCTTTTCTGTATGGCCAAATCTTTATCTTGTTTCTCTTCAAGGAAGACAACTTGTAATCAACAATGTTCTTGTCTTCTCCTCATGGCTACTTTTGTTTATTATTTGTTTTAGAGAACCTTAAATCTTGATTCAACTCAATTGAATTCTAAGCATCAATTTCCTTGCTTGAACCTTTTTTTATTTGTTCAATTTCTTGCCTGATCTTGGTATCTCATAAACACCCAACATATGTTGTACTTGCCAATACCACTCCTCTTCATCACCGTAGAAATCTTCCTTTCTTTTCTACTTTTCTTTGGGCATCCTCATTATGACCTTTGACATCTTATGTAAATGCTATAAAAGCTCCATTAAACTCCATAAAAAAATCGTATAAAATTCCTTTTAAATTCACGTGAAGTCTATGTGAAATTAATCATGAAATCAATAGCTAGAGCAGCCTTCCAAAAAGGACTTCCAGCAGACCACCCGTTATTCGGAAAATTGATCATGAAAGAAGATCTAACTCTGGCAGACTCTTTTGCTTTGGCAGAGAAGTATGCACTTTGGGATGAGGCTCGCCAATACACATTCAAGGACTTGAAGAAGTACCCGACATCACATCCCTAGAAGCAGCGGATGACTTATTCACATGTTTGACGGTATCTAAAGTAGCAATAAGCTCTACCATCATGCGAGAAGAGATGGGGGCCCGACTACCTGTATTCCACAGTTACCTGTATTCTACAGTTCAAAAGCTCTCCTCGATGTTATTAAAAATTCAAAAGCTAACTTTGGCGATAGTTGTTGCAACCCAGAAGCACAAGTTTTACTTTCAAACGCATGCAATCATCCTAATGACGTACTATTCTGCCCAATCCAGACGCGCGACGATAAAGGCGTAGACCCTGGCGGATGTAAAGTTTTCTGACGAACGCAACACTGGAAGGACACACTCGAAAGCAAGTTTTGTCCTCGTCACCCTAAAAGATTCTACATAGGAGCAACATGTACCGGCAGTTGAGTACCATTTCTTGCTGCGCATCACACGGCCCTAGCCGACCCTTGCTCAATGATTCAACTCTAGAGTGGCCCAATACCAGCAGTTGAGCATCTCCTGTTGCGTATGACATGGCCCCATCTCCACAGCTCCCTATTGCGTCTTCACGCCGAGCCTAGGTGACGCAACAGAGCGGCCCAACGATGCCTCAGAAGTAGCCGAGCACACTCTAGCTGCGCCTACTCCACCCGATGGAGACTTCTGGCATTTGCATGTCGACGACGCAGAAAAGCCTTCATCACTGCCGGCAGAGAATGCTCCAAAAAGATGGATCCCATCTGGGAAGGTCCGTACAAGATCAGCAGAGTAGGGGGCAAGAGTAATTACACCCTCACCACCATGAAGCGGCAAAAAGATTGAAAAGAAATGGATGGCCTACAATCTGAAGAAGTACCATGTGTGACCTCCCGCTACATCAAAACCCGAAGACTCAATAAGCTCGACGGGCACCACCTCACAAGCTGAGGACTATCCAGTTGTTATGCAGTTCCTACCTTACAGCTAAAGTTCTCGTTCGTTTCACTCGTTTTTCAATGAGGAATTTAGAAGTAATCACAACTTGGCTTGGCTGCATGCTTACAACAATTAATCACTCCTGCACTTCAAAAGAAGACTGCGCCTTTCTTAGGGACTCATCGCAGGAATTGCACCCCCCGAGGGACCAACCATGCTCTCCAATGCTAGAGGGTAAACCAATTCTCCGACACCCATATGGGTCAGCTCTCCAAGACGGGAGGATAAACTTTACACTCCGAATATCCAGACGTGGATGAGCCTGGCTGCCCTAGTATAACTAGATGCACGATGGCTTGCGCCGGGATTCCTAGAAGTAGCCGCAATGGTCTTTTTCAAGGCTTAGCTAACTGAAGGATTTTGGGTCTCTTGGCCTAATCCGTGGGGAACCGGGCCCTAGAGACGGAGAGGGCACATTACGCAGTACATCCGATGGACGGCTGCCCTGGAATCCTAAAGCTGCTACCGAGTGCACTAAGGTAGCCTACGGATTCTGGAAGACTGCCTACGGCTTGCCCTTCGAGCAGTAAAGCCGCACTAGACTTACACAACCGCACATTCTTGTGAAAGGTTAAACAAGCTAGCGCGCATATACGAAGTTTTATCCACTGCCGACATGCTACGTAGTCGATAAGCTTCACCTCTGCCAAGCGCAGAACAACCTACACCAAGTCCTAAAGTGTTGTGATACTTGCTACGCAACCTACGAAATTGAAGAAAGTCAAGGTTAACAGCCTAGTGGTTACGCGGACTTGTCTTCTTCTGTAAGTAAGGCATCCGGCTGCCAACCCTATGGCTAACAACTTTGCAAAGTTCTACACCAACACCTACAGCTGCATAGGCTACGCGAGCTTGTCTGCTTATAAAAAAGTAGCATGCCTGCCACTGGTCTATTAAGTCTAAAGGTTAGGGCATGAACAAAAGAAGTGAAGATAAAGAAAAACGAAGGAAAACATGTTTATAAACAACTAGCAAAGGCCGAAGGAGTTCAAGCAAAACAAGAGCTACAAGGAAAAACAAAGAAAATCCTAAAGGCTACCTAAAATACTACACTACAGCAGCTTGGACATCCCACGACTACTCGGTCGCCACACCTTCAACAGCCGTAACACTCTTAGCAACGGCATCATCCGGCGCTTCACCCCCGGCTGCCCCAGTTTGGGCACTAACTTCTCCAACTACTTCACCAATGAAAGCTTTAAAAGTAAAAGTAAGCAAGTCTTTCGGAGAAATAGAGAAGGTCTTAAAACCTCAAGCCCATCATTCTCACCCTTCAGCGGCTCATTCTTCTTAAGCGGACTAACACAGACGCGCTGCAGCTCATCCACTCCCTTCTTAGCATAAGCAGCGAAACGAAGCTCAGAAATTGCAAGCTTAAGATCTTGAATCTGAGGCGAATCAATCTCAGCAGCAAAGGGAGCAGGCTTTGGCGCCACTTTAGCAGCAGAGTCTACCTTACCACTCTTCATAATAGCAAGTCTCTACAAAGGTGAACCGGACTTGGCTCCCAAAGAACGTCCTGGTACAGACTTCGGCACTGGGGGCATGATAAAACCTTTACGTTGAGCAATCTTATCCACAATTGTACTAGCCATTCTCAACATGGAAGACACCACATGCTCAGATCTAGCAGCCTTATTTTTCTTCCCATTAGAAGAAGTCATGTCAATCACATACCTCTCGGTAGCAAGCGGACCCTCATGAGCAGCAGAAGAAGTCTTCAGTTTTTTCTTAACTAGGCATCTCATGAGCAGGCGGGGAAGATCTCTTCTTTCCATCTTCATTCATAGTAAGCTCCACGACAGCGATCAGACGAGCCAATGCATCCGCCTTGATCCTCTTTACCTCATCTTTCTGGAGCAGCCCACCTTTCTTTCAGCAAAGAAGACTAAGCAGCCAACGACATTCATGGTACTCAGCAGGGGAGCTCAACCCAGCATTCCAGCAGGCAGAAGGCATGCATGCCCAACATTCCAGCAGCCCATGAGACCCGCAATCTCCTTATTTCTCTCAATCGCCAGCCTGGCCCGAGTCAGGTCCAAGAGCCCAAATGACATGAGCCATGCGGCTCGCCTAACACTGTGCCCTAGCGCCACAATCCTTGACCCCAGCTGCACAAGCTGCCCTTGGCTCAAGCCAAGCCAAGCTGCCTAAGCAGTAGTCCCTGCCACGACATCTCCTCAGCTCATGCCGAGCCAGCTCCTGGCCCCTGCCAGCCGACGTGCCGCACCACCCCGCAATAGCACTATCCAAGAATAAGGCAAGAAAAATTAAATTTTTCTTACATTGGTGCGGCACGAGGAAGACGAAGAAAGCAACGAAAGACGGTCCTTTGCACGGGCAAGATGTATAAGATTGCTAGAGGAGGGGGAACAAATATCCTCTAAGCTATCTCTCTCTTGTAGGGTAGAATAAATCGCTCTCCAAAGTTGATTTAATAACCCACTTAAGGTGGACTTAAATAGGCTTTGAGAGAAATTTATTTCCCTTTCCTAGAAGGATCTAATTTCCTATTAAAGAGAGAATCTACAGCAAAATAGGAAGCAGTCCTAAGTTTCCTAAAGCAAGAAAATCTCTACACCTGCCGCCCTTTTCTGCGAGCAGCCCAACAGGTGTGGGGGCATTTGTGGAGCCAAAAATATTCACTAGGCGACACGTGGACTTTTGAACGAAAGAGGACAAAAATACCCTTGAGGCATATCGGGATTCCTACGCGCAAGTAGTGGGTAATCATCCTCAACCAATTCAAAAATGCTCCAAAAGAGGTAACCAATTCCAAATTATCTTATTTTAGGTAATTATTTCCAAAACTTAATTTCCCTAATATATTATTTAGTTAATTAATTATCTAAATAATATATTCTTCCCATATCTCCTAAAATCATCCCTTAATTATCAATTTGAAACATCCACTCAAACCTAAAAAATGATATAGGGCCGGCTACCCCATTCAAAGCCTATTCCATCACCTTTTTCTACCTTTTCCACCTTTCCTTCCCTTTTAAATTAGCCAATCAATACCATAAATACTAAAACATTTCCTTTCATATTTAATTAGTCAATTAATTGGCTAATTAAACCTAAAATAAACCCTAAAATCCCACCTAGTAGACCGGCCACATTCCCTCTCTTTGCTCCACACCTTTTCAAATTTCTTCCACTTTATTAGCCAAATAATGCTAGTCATTCAATTGGGTAACTTCCCATTTATTTCTATTATATTTTATTAGCCAATAAAGTGGCTAATAAAACCACAAAATTCATCCCAAAGCACAAAGAAAGGGCCGGCCATTTCTTGAAGATGTGGACCAATTTGGTCCTATAAATAGTCACCCATTTTTACCAAACACTCATGCCAAATCTCTTGCAAAAATTCCAAAACACTCTAAACACTATTTCTCTCTAAAATTCTAACTTTGGCATCGGAGGTTCTTCGGCCAAAGCCCCCCCCATTCATCGTGGGCGCGTGAGGCTTTTGGCCTTAACCTAAGGTGCTAGTTGTTTTGTAGGTGCAAAATCGTCCAAGATCGAAGAGGTGAAAATTTGCATCCACACTTATCACTATCGGTGCCATTATTCTTATATAGCTCTTGATCAGAATGGAGGAGACCCTTTTGTTTCAACAAGGAATTAAAGTAGACGGTATCAAATCTCCTTGTAGTTGCATCTAGTGGCAATGTATTGTCATTTCCCCCACTTGATGGGCAATTTTGTTGCGCTGAGGCTGCGAAGCTGGGGTCTATGTTGGTGTCATTGTAAATTCTGGCCCGGAAGGTGGTGCACCGAGCTAGTCCAATGGTGTGGGCGGCTGAGAGGACAACTAAGTCTGTTAGGTCTAGACCATGAGCTTGGAAGTTAGAGAGAAGCTGCGGGAAGTTGAAAAATGGGGTGGAAGATTTCTATTTGCATCATTCAAGTTTGCCGTTCTGGCATCTCTTCTTCCTAACGGGACTTGGTAAAGAGGTCCACCCAGCTAAAAAACAACAGACACGAACACAAATTTCGTTAAAAAAGAATTACTGTTAGAATCGTCAAATTTATGCATCAAACGATATGACAGTGTAATATATTTTGCATTGCGGCCACTTAATAACCTCAATAATGTCAGCATTTATTTTTAACAAGATATATACTGACATGCGCATACTGAGACAATATTAATGAACCCAGCGTTATGAATGTACTCACAAGGAATACAGAATCACGAGCTGCAACTGCTAATATATCAGCACATGAGACCACACTGCGTTTGCAAGCTTTGTCCACGGCGTTTTTTATATCGTCGATCACATCGAATCCCCTTACTGAATTCACATTTGGGAAAGCTGTCTTCTCACCAGTGAAGCTCGAAGTGTCATCAAGTAGAATTGATCCATCACAGCCCTGTACATAGTCAACCATGAATATTAATATTTCAGCCAATAAATAAATGAACAATTTCATAACTAAAGACAATTCTGGCAGCCGCAATGCATGCAAATGCACCGAATATGGTTTAGTCTAATTACATTAACAAAGCAGTCATGGAAGTGAAGGCGGAGTAGAGAGGCTCCGATTCGTGGCTCGCGAAAGATGGCCTGCTTGACAACTCTTCTAATGGCTGGTAGTGCCTGAGGGCACACTCTGTTGTAGAAACCAGCACTTAGTTGTGCAGACGTTGGTATTACAGTAATGGAAACTACCACTGCAATACATACTAGGAAAGATTGAAGGGCAGCCATGACAATATAGGTATAGTTAGTTTCTTGTCCAATTGCTAAGCAGTGATGATGAAGATCAAGGAGTTTGAGTGCTTTTATAGAGAAATTTTATTTTATGTTTTATTTTTGGGTTTTGGGGGGCGGATAAGGCTAGTTTGCATCTGCCACTTGTTCCAACAATATAATTATCTGATGTATATAATATGCATGCATAATTAACTTATGGGTAATGTTAGAGAGGCCAAAAATTTTAAACCAAATTTGTAAATCAAATGATGTGATTGTTGATGATTAGATTATTATTTTAGCGTTGATTAACGTGCTTATATCCTATTAGTGACACATCATTTTGTTTGCAAAATTGATTTAAAATTTTAGTCTCCTTTATTAAAAGCACGGAATATACAGCCTTTTTATTATAGTTCTGGACCAATTCCGCAATACGTGTAATTTAGGGTGAGGAATTACTCTAAAACAAGACATAGATAGCATAATACAGAAGCGATAATATTGTTGTTGTGTACGTATGTCATCGACTAAATCAACCCAAGACGAGGGGCAGCCAGTCTCTGCATTTCTGTATCTTAATGTATACGATAGAAGGTTTGCCGTTTGCCAACTCAAGTTGGCGATTTGAATCATTTGATGAATGATAAAAAAAATAAAAGAGAAGTTGACCATGTAATAATAAATAGGAAGTTTGAAGATTTCCAGTGAGATGTTTGAGCACCGAAAGTCGAATAATTCTTGTTTTTCATAAGGTCAAACCCTTTGCATATAACTCGGGATATGATGGCTATCATTCTCAAGAAATTTCAATAGAAAAATATTTTCCCTATAACTGTTCTAAAAATCTCTGTCTAGCGTTGCCTAGGCGGGACAGTTGGTCATCGTCTCGATTAATGTCTAGGTGTTTGAAAATTAAGAAAGGGCAACTAGACCGCCTAGCCACCCACTTAGCCTGCCCGGACCCGCCTAGGCACCAACTAATGTTGCAACTCACTCAAACAGAAAATAGATAATTTTCATTTTGCGTTTTATTTTTTTCAATAAATTGTAAAATATTTATTAAATACTTAAATGAATACACATTATATGCATGTTCCCTATGTTTTCATTATGTTTTAATACTTCCTAATATATATATCATTCTATTTTGTAGTTTATAATGTAATTACATATATTTTATGTATAAACACACTTATTTACACAAAATATAATAGATTTACTTAAATCTGCCTAATCCGCCTAGGCGCTAGGCCCCAGCTCACCACCTGACTAGCGCCTAGCACCTTTTAGATTTCTTATTATCTAATGCCATTTGATTCTTTGAATTAAGCTCTTAGGCAACTACTAAGTTCTTAAGAATAAAAACGTTCACATACTAAACTTTGATGCAAACAAAACTATATTAGTTAAGAGGATTTCCAAAAGGGGTTCCTTTTTTAAGCTAAGTATTTGCTATAATTGTTGCAAATTAAGGCCCAATTTGGTGTTATTTTTTTCACCAAAAATTGTTTCACTGTAAAGTTAAGCAGTAAAAAAGTTTTTGGTAAAAATAAAATATCATGTTTACTTTAAAAGCAATGGCCTCCAGGCAACTTTTAAAAGCAGCATGCATATAAGTTATTTTTAAAAGCTGTTTTAATAAAAAACGGAGTTGAGCCTTTAATAAATATTTTTAATTCCTGTAATACGCTCATTAATTCTTAAAAAATGACATTATTTATCCTTTTAGACACATTTTATCCTTGGAGAACAAAGTGAACACCACCACCTACCACTACAAACCCTAACTTCTTACACCATTGCCATTACCATCATCATTGTTACCAATACCACCACACCACAACTGCGCTACCACCACCACCACCACCACCACAACCATATCCATCGCCACTACCACCACTACCACCATAACCACAATTGTCACTACCATCGTTGCCGCCACTACCACCTCCATAAACACAATCGCCACCACTGTCACCAAACCACAACCAAAACGACCACTACCATCATTGCAATCACCACCATCGCCGTTATTGCCGCCCCTACCACCATTGTTACCTCTACAGCCCAACCACCACAATCTTTTATTGGCACCACCACCACCATCACAACCATTGCCCTTGTTACCGTTGTTAGTTGTTGTCGCTCACACTATCATGTCCATTTTTGTCATTATATACAATTATATTACTTTTACATTAAAATTTACCAAACATTTTTACACTGATTTTCTTACTCAAAACACTCTTAAAAATACAGTTTTATCAAATAGTCGGCTACTTTATTTTGCAATGACTAATTTTAAAGCACTACAAAAGTAGTTTTTTTAAATAAATAAAAAATCATAGCAATCCCAAATTGGTCCTAAATCATTTTAGTTAGCCAACTTTTAATTTCAATCATTTATAGAAACGATATTTATTAGCTAAATTCTATTGTACATCAAAAACATCTACAAAACATTAAGAATGAAAGTAATAACCCAAAAAAGAAAAAACTAGAGCAGAGCAAAGCCACACAACTAAAACAATAAACCAGTTCTATGTTTTTTTATCCCTATTAATAAACTCGAAACATAAAGATCTGGACTCTGGTTGTGAAATACAATCCTTAAGACATTATTTTTATGAGCTTTTAGAGGCTAATTAACCTAATTTAGGAGGCTAGGAGCCTAATAACTACTAGAGTTGTTGGATTACCTTTTTCTGTCGACACTTCCCTATGGTTTAGCTTATCAGCCGCATGCTATTATATGTATAATTTCATAAGAATTCGATTAAATTGGATTAATCATGAAAAAATTTCAAAGTTTTGTGGATGATAATGTAACGAATATCTTATTAATCTTAGTCAATTATATGTTGGAAAACTCAGACCAAGTGCAATGATTGTGCAAGGATCCGAATCATCGGTCTAACCTGATCCCAACCCGATTTCTCATTCAACCCTTAGTCATATGACACGTCCCGAACATCAGGGTAAGTACGTGATGGCCGACACCCGAAAGTGACACAAGCCATTTAGGATGCATGAGAACAAGAAATAAATAAGACTTATAAATTTAAATATAATTAATATGCAAATGAGGAACGTGTTCAGAGCATACAACTAATTTACTGACACTAGCAGGGAAATAACATAAAATTTAATGAATAAAGGAATGGGTCCTACATCGAAAGGACTCGAAGATGCCGATGCGGAAGTGATTTGATGCCGGAATTGTACATCTCGATTCTAAGTCATGAGGAGGCACAAAACAAACATGAGTGGACAAAGTTGATATATATAATACTAAAACATTTATCAACATACTAACTCCCAAAGTTTTATGAAAACTAATAACATAATATGTGCTAGGTTTTTCCGAAAACCCTAGCATGCTGTAAAACTTCATAAAACATATCTCGTATATAGTGTGCTAACTAGTGCTATCAATATCGCCCAAAGGCATATATAACTCTTCCTTCAGAACACTTCCTTGACAAATATCAATCATCTGCAGGCTCCTACAACACCCAACCCGAAAGTATCAATCGCCCGAAGGCTCCTACAACACTCAACTCGAAGGTCAATACAAGTATCAATCGCCCGAAGACTCTTACAGCACCCAACCCGAAAGTCATTAATAGGGACCAATAGATACGCACAAAACCATTGAAAATAATATTTCCAAACATAGGTACATATATCTCAAAAACATCTTCATAGTATAAAGTCATCCATCATCTATACTATAAAAAAACGTGTAAAAACATGTTCTAAATAATATATCGTCATCCATCAGATATCCTACAAGAACATGGATTCGATAGAAAATATGGTATTCCAAAATAAGCTCAGTATCATAAAACATAATCATTAAATCATGATTTCATGTATGCATTTCTACTATTAAAACATGCATTTTAAAATGAGTCCACTCACACTACTTCGCCGCCGAAAAGCTATGCAGACTAGTAAAGGCTAAACGCCGCAATATATGCACCTAAGCACATAAAGGATTCAATTAGTCAAACTCTACTCAAACGATTTAATTTGAAAAAAAAGGACATCGAAAACGAGTCCAAGACATCGAAATTAGCTTATGAGGGGTTCCGGATGAAACCCGAAAAATCAACGGTTAACGTTGATCGGTCAAAGTCAATGGTCATCGTTGATTAGGTCAACAGTCAGACCGGGTCAAAAGCTGAACCGGTTCAGTAGGCTGGACCAGGTTCTTAGGCTTGGGTCCTATGGTTAGTGGACCGGATCTAGGGACCAAAGGCCTGGATCCAATAGGGTTTTGGGTCTAGGCTTTTAAGCGGGCTGGATGCAAAGGCCCGAAGGCCTAGGCCTACACGGCTTTAACGCTTGAGACCGAAAGGGTTTGGGTTTTCCAATTGGGCTAGGCATTGAGGCCTGGCCCGATTGTTTTTGGGTTATAAAATAAAATAATATAAATAAACATAAAAGGGTTTGGGCCAAACAGGTTTAAACGGGCTTAGGGCCGGATTTCTTAACGCGACCCAAAAAGGGCCTAGGTTCACTGGACTTGGGTGACCCATTCCTCGCCGGGGATGGAGGCCGGAGCCTCCCGTGCTTCGGTCGACACCAAAACGTAACCCTAGACTCCGATCTAAGTGTCAACTTGAAAAGTGAGACAAGGAGAAGAGGTTGCTACCCTTGGTTTCCCGAGAAAAGGTCGGGGGTGGCCGGAATACCGTTTGAAACCTACGGACGTCCGTCGGGGTTTCCTGGGTTGCTGGGCTTCGCTGAGCTCCACAGAGACGAGTGAGGGTGAGAGAGAGAGAGCCCACGAAGCCGGTGGTGGTGGCACGCCGTCGTCGGGGTGTGGGTGTCTCAAGTGTGCGTAGGTGGTGTGGGTTCGATCGGGGAGAAAGTGGGAGAGTTAGAGAGCTGAGAGAGAGAGGGTGAGAGAGTGAAGAGGTTGACTCGGGGAGAGGAGGAGGAAGAGAGTGAGAGAGAGTTCAGTGCTTGCCATGTGGCAGCGTGAGGGAGAAGGGAGAACAAGATGGAGGGTCCGGATTAGATAAGAATAAGGACCCAAATGCACATTTTAAACACTTTTTGGGATAAAGTGAAATTACAATTTAAAAATTGGGGGTGGGGTTTCACATCATGACTGGCGCACTTGTAGGTTAATTTTTTTTTTTTTAGTAAAGTGATAACATTAGTGGGTTAATTGGTTAGTTGTTAGGGGGCATGAGAATCAGTGGGGATTAAATCCACACTGAAATGTATACCCATGAGCTTTTCGTCACTACGGTAAAGCTTCATCTACATATTTTTAGTTATTTAAGAGAAGTGAGAAGAGAACTTTTGAAAAATGACACGTTAACTTAGCCATTAGAAATGCATGAAGCTGTAAATAGAATAATAAGGGTAATTGTTAGCTCACACCTAATAACTTGGCCATTTAGCTACTAATTAATTAATTAAATATATTTTTTTTGGCCAAACAATAGAGATTTATTAGATTAGGGAGCCGACAGGGTTCAACCATGATTGGATCTATAACTTTTAATTCCTCATATTTCCGTGTTCTGTTCAATATGGAAAAGAGCTTGGCTTTTTATAGACCATGTACACGTTGTATTCTAATCTCAAAGCCAATCTCCATATTATTCAATAAATAGTCTTTTTTGGGTACATTATATAGCTTGATCATAGATTATGCTACTTTGCAAAATCATGAAAAACATATATCTTTTTAATCGTGACAACAACACACACTAATTGATTTTCCGACAGTTCAATCTTACTTCTCCATCATTCCCAGTAAGAGGCTTGAGGTTACCCATCTTGATCATAGAGGCTGAAAAGTCTCTAGCAAAAGCAAATGGGTTCCTGCTGTATTTAAACACCAGGTTATCACTATCGGTGCCATTATTCTTAAATAGCTCTTGATCAGAATGGAGGAGACCCTTTTGTTTCAACAAGGAATTAAAGTAGACGGTATCAAATCTCCTTGTAGTTGCATCTAGTGGCAATGTATTGTCATTTCCTCCACTTGATGGGCAATTTTGTTGCGCTGAGGCTGCGAAGCTGGGGTCTATGTTGGTGTCATTGTAAATTCTGGCCCGGAAGGTGGTGCACCGAGCTAGTCCAATGGTGTGGGCGGCTGAGAGGACAACCAAGTCTGTTAGGTCCAGACCATGAGCTTGGAAGTTAGAGAGAAGCTGCGGGAAGTTGAAAAATGGGGGTGGAAGATTTCTATTTGCATCATTCAAGCTTGCAGTTCTTGCATCTCTTCTTCCTAACGGGACTTGGTAAAGAGGTCCATCCAGCTAAAAAGTAACAAACACAAACACAAATTTCATTAAAAAAGATTACCGTTAGAATCGTCAAATTTATTCACCATTTGGCATTGCGGCCACTCTATAGCCTCAGCATTTTTTTTAACATTCTGACATGCGCATACTGAGACAATATTAATGAACCCAGCGTTATACTCACAAGGAACACAGAATCACGAGCTGCAACTGCTAATATATCAGCACATGAGACCACGCTGCGGTTGCAAGCTTTGTCCACGGCCTTTTTTATATCATCAATTACGTCGAATCCCCTCACTGAATTCACATTTGGGAGAGCTGTCTTCTCACCAGTGAAGCTCGGAGTGTCATCAAGTAGAATTGATCCATCACAGCCCTGTACATAGTCAACCATTGTTAGCAGTCCCACATCGGTGGGGGTAAAGAAAAGCAATAACTTTAAGTAGGATTACCCCACTCTAACTAATACCAACCAAAACCTTTGTGATAAAACCCCACATCTAACGGATTTGGCAGATGGTAAAGTTGGACAATATCTGTGTCATTAGAGTGGGGCCTCTCGGACCCGTTGATCTAAAAAAAATTCAACAACCATGAACACAATAATATTTCAGCGACTAAATAATGAACAATTTCATAACTAAAGAGAATTCTGGCAAGCCCAATGCATGCACATGCACCCAATTTAGTTTAGTCTAATTACATTAACAAAGCAGTCATGGAAGTGAAGGCGGAGTAGAGAGGCTCCGATTCGCGGCTCACGAAAGATGGCCTGCTTGACAACTGCTCTAATGGCTGGTAGTGCCTGAGGGCACACTTTGTTGTAGAAATCAGCACTTAGTTGTGCAGACGTTGGTATTACGGTAATGGAAACTGCCACTACAATACATACTAGTAAAGATTGAAGGGCAGCCATGACAATATAGGTATAGTTAGTTTCTTGTCCAATGGCTAAGCAGTGATGATGAAGATCAAGGAGTTTGAGTGCTTTTATAGAGGAATTTTCTTCTATGTTTTATTTTTGGGTTTTGGGGCGGCGTAGGAGGTGTGGTGTCAGTCTCTACATTTCTGTATCTTAATGTATACAATAGAAGGTTTGCCGGCCGTTTGCCAACTCAAGTTGGCGATTTGAATCATTTGATGAATGATAAAAATAAAATAAAAAAGAAGTTGGCCATGTAATAATAAATAGGGAGTATGAAAAATTCCAGTGGGATGTTTGAGCATCGAAAGTCTGTATAATATTTAAAAATAAAATAAAAAGTCGTATAATTCTTGTTTTTCATAAGGTCAAACCATTTGCATATAACTACGGATATGATGGCTATATAATATATATCCATTCTCATAATTTTCAATATAATAATATTTCCCTATACTTTGCATAGGTTTCTTATTATCTAATGCCATTTGATTCTTTGAATTAATTTCTTAGGCAACTTCCTAAGTTCTTGAGAATAAAAACTTTCACATACTAAACTTTGATGCAAACAAAACTATACTAGTTAAAGAGGATTCCCAAGGGGATCCTCTTTTTTAAGCTAAGTTTTTGCTGTATTTGCTTCAAAAAGTCAATTTAGTTAGCCAACTTTTAATTTCAATCATTTATACAAATGACATCCATTATCTAAATTCTATTGTACATCAAAGACATCTACAAAACACTATAAACATAATAACCCCAAAAAGAAAAAACTAGAGCAGAACAAAGCCACACAACTAAAACAATAAACCACTTATAATGTTCTTATGCCTATTCATAAATTCAAAACATAAAGGTCTAGAATCTGATTGTGAAATACAATCCTTTAAGACATCATTTTTTATGAGCCTTTATAGGTTAATTAACCTAATTTAGGAGGCTAGCTAGGAGCATAATAACTACTAGAGTTGTTGGATTACCTTTCTTTGCCTACACTTCCCTATGGTTTAGCTTATGATCAGCCGTATTCTATTATATGTATAGTTTCATAAGAAAAAAGATAAAGTTGGTTTAATCACGAAAAGTTTTAAAGTTTGTGGATGATGTTGTAACGAATATCTATAGATACATTAAATCAAAGATTAAAAACGAAAAGTGCATGCGTGCATGACTTGTAGAGAAGTTTGATGGCCGGTGGGCGGCGGTAGGTGCAATGGAAGAGGAGGGAAAGTGCTGGGCTACTGGGTTTTCTTTTATTTACTTGAATCTTATTTTTTTAGTACTCTTTCCAATATATTTAGTTTAGTATGTATTTTTTAGGTTACAACGGAAGGATCCGAATCATAGGTCTATAGGTCTAACCTGATCCCAACCCGATTACTCGTTCAACCCTCAGTCATAACTGAGGCAATTGTAAGTTAATTAATATTTTTATTGGAGCAATAACATTAAGTTAATAGTTAGTTGTTAGGTGGCTTGAGAATCCGTGGAGATTAATCCACACTAAAATGCATAGGCATGAGCTTTTTGCCACTACTGTAAAGCTTCATCTGTATGTTTTTAGTTATTTAAGAGAAGTGAGATGAGAACTTTTGAAGGAGTAACATGTTAACTTAGCCATTTAGAAATGAATGAAGCTGTAAATAGAATAAGGATAATTGTTAGCTCACACCTAATAACTTAGCCATTTAGAGATGGAAAATAATTTTGTCCAGGATTTAGTTTCAGACGTTTTGTTTTAATTAATACTAGTCTTCTGACATAATTGAATTTGCAGTTCTGATCACCTATATTAGTATTGATTATTTATTGGATAGTGGTAGTAATTCTACATTTCTGCTTCGAGACATGGCATATAAGTATTTCGCACCAAATCTAATCAAACAAGAACTATGAAAACTTAGAAATAAAAATTACAGCATCTGAAGTCACTTGGTTTTACTGAACTAGATCATTTTAAATGGCCCGGATCAGTTTATTTTGCGACAGTTGGTACGAACTTGACCACTCTTTCCCGTAAGCGGGCTAAGGCTCCCCATTTTCAGCATGGCATTTGCAAAATCTGTATAAAAAGTTTCGGCAGTGGTGCTATAAGTTTTAACCAGAGAATCTGTTGAGCCACCACTGAAAAGCTGCTGATCAGAATGCATTAGACCCTTGCTATTCACCAGGTTCTTAAAATAAGCATTATCGAAGATGAAAGGGCTTGTGACGTCTAGTGAAGAAAGGTTGTCATCAGTCCCGGAGCTCGCAGTACAGTTTGATTTCAAAGATGTAGCAAATGATGAATCGATGTTAGTCTCATTATGTATCCGTTCTCGAAACACTAGACACCTTGCTTGGCCCGTTGTGTGAGATCCTAGTCACAAATTTTTGATGATTTTCAATGGTGATTAATATAATTCCTTGGAAAGTCAAGTAATTGAAATTCGAGAATTTCCCAAATATGTTGTTGCTTTTTTTTCGTTACATATGTACTTACCCGAGAGAGCTACCAATTCTTTGGTAGTAAATCCTTTAGTTGAGAAAGAAGTGATGAGGTCATTAAGATTTAGACTTGGAGATGGGAGCTCACTAGTTGCAGCACTTAAACTTGCTGTGGTGGAGTCCCTTCTGCCCAACTGAACCGTCCATGAAGGCCCTCCCAACTGCATGACCATATATACATTTAAATCAATTTCCGTAAATTTTATTCTAACTTATACATTTTATGTTACTTACTGAAACAACTGAATCGCGAGCTGCAATGGCAAGTATATCTGCGCAGGAAACAACCCCGGGGCAGGCACCTTCTAGCTGAGATTTTATGGTATCGATCAATTCAAATCCCCTCAATGAGTTTGTATTTGGTGGCGCCGTCTTTTCCCCAGTAAAATTTGCAGTGTCATCTAATAGAACAGACGCATCACATCCCTATTTTGAAATAACACGAAAAAATCGTCAATACTAATAATGACCAAGGAGAAGGATTTTATTTGTGACATAAGATTTGAACTGAATTAGTACAAAAGAAAGTTAATCTTGTGAAATACATGCGTGCATGCAAAGTTACTATTTTCTTTCTACAGCAAGAACTATTTCATAAATGCGCTCGCAAAATCTGAGAGTGGACGGAGGGTAGGAAGGGACATACATTGACAAAGCAATCGTGGAAATGGAGACGGAGTAAGGATGCCCCCATGCGATGCTCCTTCACCACTGCATTAACAACTGCATTCCGAACAATGGAAAGGGTTCGAGGGCACGTTGTCGAGTAGTAATTGGAGGACAATTGGGCAGACGATATCCTAAACAGGAATAAAAGCACAAAGAAGCAGAATCTGATATAGCGTGAGATAAAAGCCATAGCCAAAAAGATAGAGGGTACAATGTACTTCTTTTCCTTTTTTCTTTCTCCAGTAGAATGGACCTTAAGGTTGCATAAATAGAGGATTACGTTAGTGGACTATTAACTGTTTGCCGATTTACTATTATTTGTTCCAAGTCAAAGGTCCTAAAGGTTTAGCCAAACCAACCAAAGTCGTCAGATTTTAATTGTTATCTGAACCAGCAAAACATGATAAAAATCAAATATGAAGGGAAATGATTTTGGCACATCGTTATATTACAAATGTATTACTTTATCTTTTTATTGTCTTAGAATTGAATAAATTAAGAGAAAATAAGAGAACAATAAAATGAGACAAGTTTAGAAGAAGAAAATGAGAGTTCGAAAATCATTAAGCAAACATCAAATACAAATTTTTTATCAATTTAATTATTGTTTAATTAGTATTTAACCCTTCAACCCAAATTCCACTTCATAGGAAAAGTGTCTGGTGGCCTACAAATCATTGTAATGCATGTTGAGAATGAATCATATATTGATGAGAAGAGAAATCTTGCATGGGCTTATAAATATGTTATGCTACTCTATATTGCCAATTGGATTTAAGGTGGAACCCCAACTTTCTTCATAGTATAAAAACCAGGTTTGTCCCACGTGTGAAGGTTAACAACTATACGTGCTCCACGTCATCCGATTTGTGTTGTCCATGTGTTAAGCTTAAAAATATGTCACACATATGGGACGTGTTGAGAATGAATTCTACATTTATGAGAGATGAAACTTTACATGAACTTATAAGTAAATTGAGATACTTTCTTCAATGCAGAAGATGTTCCTCTGAATTTTACTTTGTTACTTTTTCTAGATAATTTTCAAGTTATCGAAGTGGGAGAAACCAAACACAATAGTGGTTAATTTGACCATGACTGTTATATGTTAGTGTGTGAACGTGTTTTTTCATGGAGGTATCTAATCAGTCAATCGAACAAAAAGGCTGATGCCACTTCCATATTTTCTACCACCTTTGCGTGACCATGGTTGAATAAATGTTTGTGCAATGTCCCCAAACTTTAGAATCTTCCAACACCTTGTAGTATAGGCACAAATTCTTACATTCAACACGGATATGCCGGATTATTTTATCACATAAGATATCTCCGATTACACTCAAGTTGTTCTTCTTCGATGGTTGCAAAGTACGCTTCATAGAAGACTTTTTTACACGAATTTAGTGGCATCTGAAGGATTTTATTCAACGTTTTCGGTTTTCCTTTGAATATGGCTGGTTTATATTTGACAAAACCATAAGATCAGCTAAAGTAAAATCATGACAGGAAAGATTACGAAAGAGATAATATGGACTTAGTGGACCTAAGATAAATTTAATATAATTGTCATCTTCTAGTCACACGATGTTCATGTCTGGTTGGTCAGTATTCGTCTTGCCAATTAGAGTCTTGAAAGCATTGAAGACGCTAATTAACATAGTTTTTCTTTTTTTTTTTGACAAAACTGAGATATTCTTAGCTAACACAATATTCATAGAGGGTGATTCTAACTCAAGGGCAAAAGAACGTGTACACTGCTCTAATCAAATGATCTAAACTAAATAGGTATTTACATAGTGAATAGAATTCCAAACATAAACAAGTACGAAGGTCAAAATTTCTTGGGTGCAAACATCAAACCAAACTACCATCACTTTACGTATTATAACAAGTGAACACTGAAATAACATAACAGCAATAATATTAATATATAAAAGTTTGCAACACCATGTCGTATGATACGGTCACACCAAAAAATTTCTCCAAACCGAAACATTTCTCCAAAATTTGACCTCGCTGCATAGAAGAGCTAAACCATAAATTAAACCGAAAATTCTGTCAATCCAACACTTGTGCATCTTAATGACACAAACAAGCCAATGCAATGTAAAGCAACTATAAAATTCTAAACCAAGAGTGATCTTCCCTAATGTATTTTATTCAAAACATTCTATTCAGTCGAAAATTTTGTTGTATAACAAAATTAAACGATACAATCAAATCTTATTTTCCGGCTATCCAGAATTTTCACAATCCCTAATCACATATTCTTTGTTGTGCCTTCTACTACGACTCAGAGACGATCAGAATACAAACTTTTCCTCCTCCGCACCGATGGTTTGTAATCTATCTCCCATCTCCTGGAGAGTAGCTGCCATGCTATCACTAATGCCCAGGAGATACTGCAGGCGCGATAATTTCTCAGGTGCCGCGCCACTTTTCATGTATATAGCGAAGAGATCGGCCAGCTCCTCTGGAACATCCCATGAAAGTGGCTTGGCAGGCACAGCTTTGTCACAAGCCAGCAAGTCATTAAGAGAGGATACCTGCAAAGCACAACAAATCATCAAACTCTGCCATTCCATCAAATTTACCGGCCTATCTCCATCAATTAACTAAGCAAAATTAGCATGTTGGAGTTACAGGACTAAAATAATAAAGATAAAACTAATCCATACCACTCCTTGACGATTTCTCTGCCTCAGAAGTGACACAGCTTGAATCAATGAGTTTGATAATCTGGTCTGTGCAAGCTCTCGAACAACATTCTTGGCCTTCTCAGCATTAATATTGAGATCTGCTGGGATTTTCTCATAGACTTCTTCCTCATCAAACTCTCCGGTGCCCGATGAGAATATCTCATCCACGGTCTTTTTAAACAGACTTTCTCGCAAGCTCTCAGATATCATGCTGTCTAAATTAACACTTGATTCTTTAAGTTCTCTTATCTGCTTAATATTAAGCCTCCCCTGACCAATAGCCGTTTCAATCGCAGCTGCCATTTTTGTAGTAGTTATATTCTTTATTATCTTTTCCACATACTGAGGAGGCAAGCCAACTTGCTTCTGCAATTCATTAAGTTGCTCTACCCTTGCTTTTGTCAATTGTCCATCGGCTAAAATTACCTCTGCCTGTTGCCTGAAAGCTTGCTCGGCCAGGCTCCTGTGTACTTCCACTATCTCCGTAGTGCTTAAGCCCAATATCGCCCCAAGCTGATTTAGTAGCACATATTCTGAATCATCCTTCTTTGTAGTGATCTGAGCACCAAACGGAATCCTCTTCACTTCCCCAGTTATACAAAACAATAAGTATGTTTTGTATAGGTCAGTCCTCTCTCTTTCTTCCAGGTCATCTTTAAGAGTAATCTCAGTCTGGCCGGGCTTCCCCAACTTTGCAGCAAGCTCCTTGTCAGGTCTAATCTTTCTAAGTGTCTGAATAGATTCCCATTCCTCATCCTCCAGGACCTCTGGCTCTGGCTCCTTTATTGGCTCTTCTGTGGCGGAATCAGATGATTCCCCTTTTATGTCTGCCACCAATTCAGTCACAACCAATGTGTTGAAGGCTATCATCTTTTTAAGTTCTTTTGCAGACTCAGTACGGCTACCAACTGACCGCGCTCGTTTTACATAGTTAATAAAAATCTTTCTTACCTGCATAGATTGAAGTAAACAAAGAAGAGAGCATGTTAAATTTGAATTCACAAACTTTTTACATAAAAATGTAAATAAATAAAGCGATCAAATGGATACTCACTGCCTTGCCAGCAATAGACATGGCAGCCTCTCTAGACAATCGCAGACCGTGAGCTGCCTTTCTCACAGCTTGTTTTACATCAGCGTCGTAACCATCAACACCAGATGCAATTGCATCCTTCACAACCTGGACAGAAACCACCACAAGAATCAGTATAAAGCTTATTCCAAAATAGTAGATTTTTAAACATATTAAAGCATCTCAAAACATAACAAATAGCGGAGCCTCTAATAGGAAACTACATTAAGGAGCAACTCAAACTAAGAAAAAAAAAATTTATGGTACATGTACACATGCAGATGATGGGTCATGAGGAAAACCACCATACTGGTCCATGCTAACCAAATATCGCAGATACCAAACAAAGAACCTTAAAAGAAAATTTGTAGTTACCTTTTCAAACAAACTGCCACAGATATCTGAATGGGCAGCCTCAATAGTCTGCTGAGGAATACAAAGCATGACCCGTAGCCTTAACAATGCAGCAACATCATCATCATTCAGCTCTCCATCAGCAACACACTGCTGAAGCTTTTGTCGGTATATTTCTAGAACAAGAAACACAAGTCAGATTCTGAGAGGGGCAAAATAGACTATTCATTATAACACCAAGGTAGTGTTTGATTATGAATAGTGTTTGATTATGAACCAAGGGAACAGATATTCTTAAATGCACATTAACTGTTTGATTGACAAAATAAAAATGGAATGACTTGGTGAGTGTTTTAGAATAATTTGTACAAATGACGAGCATTACAACTTCCATTACCTTCATGAATCTGGCTGGCTCTTTGTGGATCAAAATGCAACTCCTCACAGATATTTTGAAGGAAGGCTGCTTTGCTGTCCGCTGCTTCTAAATCACCCGATGTAACAGACTGTGAAAGACGTTTACGGTAAACCTTCGAAGTAACATCAAGCACAATGGATTCTGCCTCTCGTTTGCCTAAACCAAATATATTCCTTAACTGATTCAACGCGGAATGCTACACAACCAAAAATTAATCATGAATACGAATAGTATAAACGGCAGCAGCAATGGTAGCAGTTGTTAAAGCAGTTTACAAGCTAAAAAATATGCATGCCAGCCTTTGTTTACCTTACTCTCTTCCAAGCGACCTGTGGATAAAGTATCTGTAACATATGCTCTGAAGAGGAGCTTCAAGTCGTCCATCTTTCTATCAGCATCGTAGTCGCCACCTAAGTCAGATATACAAGTAAGTAGAGCTGGGGTGTCCAAAATTAGTCATTAGAGACGAACAACCAAGAGACCAGTACAGATTCTTACCATGTAAAGAAACTGCCCCAAGCCCAGGTGCAAAGCGAGCTGCATCTGGATGGTTCTTTAGTGAGATGAGCAAATTATTGAGTTCTAGCATTTTATCAAGCTCTTCCACAACTTCTGTGATTCCAGTGCTGAAAAACTAAGTTTATTAGATTCCACTAGTGTTACAGTTTGAAAACCCATTAATGTCATCGAAACTAAAACCTCTTAAAAAACTGAAAACAAAACAACTTCTTTCTACATTCATATTTTGCAGGACCGTAATATCTAGGACTCTTTCGTACACAAATAACATAGCAATAAGCTGCATGCACTTCTGTATGGAAGTAGTGAACATACGCTGATCTGGTTCTGGATTTGAGTATACGAAGTGCTGCTGATATATTTGCCTCAACTAGTTTTCTTGCGTGTTCTTTGAACAAGTCTTCTGCGTGCTGCATCAAACAGAATTATCCACATCAAGAAACAACTACATACAATATAGTGCAGGTCTAGTAAACACATTGCAAAGAAGGTACCTCATCAGAGAGCCGATAAATGCGTTGTGCTTCCTTAAGCTTAACAAGCTGCTCTGCGCCAATATCTGAGAATAAGATAGTTATATTTGTCAGGATTTAGCGCATAAAGGTGTAAGAGCATTACAATCTTACATAAACAAAATGTTGAACTCATCTACTGAATATTTCGCGGTTACCTCTGCCAACAGATTTTAGCTTGGAAGCATATAAACGCTGGGCATTGTCACGGATAGCCAGCTCAACCTGTCAGAAAAAGGGAATTGTGAGTCATGCAGAATTACGATGTCATACGAGTCTGAACCAATTAAGTTCCAACAACCATAGAATAACAAGTAAAATGGCAAGAACACTCCGGGAATAAAACATAAAGCACAACCATTACCAGTCAAAGCATTTACAAATCACGATACCTGGGAATCGGTAACTTTGAAGACACGCTTCCAAGGTAAGAGGAAAGATGAAGCGTCCCCAAACACAAGAGTCGAAACATATATCAGCTTCTGAAATGCCTGCACTGGAGACTCACTAACAATGGTCAAAGCCCTGTACCTCAACTATTTAAAAAGGGTAACAACAATCTCAAAGTTTATAGCACCAAAGGCCTACCCGACGCTGCTCTAGATCACCCTCGCGGTCAGTCTCAAGCCTCTGTCTGAAAATTCGCCTACCAATCTGAAACCCGTAAACCACCAATGCATTTTAAGATGGCCGAAAAAGAAAACTCATTTGCCGTCACAAACAGAGAAGTAAATAAAAACCCACCTCCATATGCATTGAAGCTGCTTCAGGGTCATCGATTCCCAGAGAATTCTTGAAGCTGACGATGGTATCCACTTCATCGCCTTTGAGTTCTTGAGCTCCAGGAGGAAGAACAGAAGTGACAAAACGACAGTACAAACCACAGAGCTCGGCATTAAACGCCTCGTCTTGCTTGCTCACACCATATCTGCAAAAAGCAACAATTTTTAACCGGGACTCACAGTAAATTGCACTACCCAGCTGAAAATTTCGCTACTTGATTCTCACTTTCTCGCAATGCCTTCGATGTCCTCCTTCTTAACAGCTTTCGGGTCGTCCAACCCAGCAACGTAATTGTGCAAGTTGACGGCGGCGACCTCGGGAGCGCAAGAGTTCAAAGCGTAGACTGCTGCCCCACCGGCGGCTCCGAGCACCGCTGCACCACCATACGCTGCGTTTTGGGATTTCCCCAACCGGAGACCCAACCCGTATCCAGCAGCCACAGCTCCGGCAAAAACAATTGCCGAGGTCACTATCCGGAGCGGCGGCGTCAGCTTCTCGACAACGGGCTGTACGCCGGTGAGCTCTCTCTTACCGCCGAAGACATCGGCAGGTGGCGATGAGGCGGCGTCTGTTGATTGTTCCGAGGGGGCGGCAGAGTTCCGGGAAAATGAGACCCTGAAAGGGCGTCGTCGGGATTGTACGGAGGTTGCGGCGGGGAGAGAGATGGGGTTGAGGAAAGGCGAGCGGAGAGAGGAGCGCTGGGAAGTCAGAGTGGAGGGATTCATGGGTCCCACCGCGGCGGGATAAGGAGAGACGACGTCGTTTGGGGAGTTGGGGAGTGTGGAGGGAGTAAAAGGGATTTCGTAGGGTTTGGGATCGGAGGCTTTTATTGGGTTTAACGGAAAAGAAAACTGAGGAGGATTGGAGAAAAGATAACAGGACGAAAAAAGTAGGGAAGATAAAGAGCCGCCAACCCGATGAAGACGACAAAGTGAAACAGTTTGTTGGCTGTTGGCTACCGTGAACTACAACGTTAGCCTATTTGGGCTAAAAGGTACGGAAAATAAAATGAAAATTTTAATCAATCGCTTTTGGTACGTTTCGTTTTAAACGAAAAATTATATTTTTATATTTCTCTTGTACTATTCATTTATATCATTATTTGTTCTTTTTCATTAAAATTAAATTTTTTTGAACTTTTCGTTAGTATTTTTAAATAAAATTTAGGATCAAACTCTTTAATTTTTTAACGTCATTTTAAATTGATCTTAATTTTTTTAAACACATCAAACAAGTATCTCAGTTTATTAAAAATGTCACATTCCCTAAATTCTAATTAATTTTTCAAACATGGATTATGTTCAAAATTCATCAACTGGGTATATCATGAATAATATTAATATTAGTTGCCTCAAAATCTAAATTTAAACATAAATTATATAATATGGGATTGAATGATCAAACGTGTATTGAATTGAATAAAAAATTGACCCAAATTGAAATACATCAGAAGGCAATCTCTTAACAAAGAAAATGGTTAATGATTCCGATAGGTTTTTAAGGAGTTTGTTTATGCTCAAGTGATTTCCTCATTAGATGATTCTTGGCTTGTAAAGCTTCCAATTCTTCTGGTTGACAATGAAGATGGTGGTGTCCGCATCATAATAGTCCATACCATTTCAACAACCTTCATAACACTCTTTTTACTGTTGGAAATTCAACAAAAATAAAATAAATTTAAAATTAATGGCTATTAATGTGGCACAATGAGTACCGTTCGATATTCAGATCAACTGTCCAGATTTTTCAACCAAAACAAATTTAAATAAATAAATTAAATGTCAGAAATTAATAATATTTTTTTATAAAGTCAGAAATTTAAAAAAAAAATTAATTATTTTATAATAAAATTAGTAATATTTTAATAAAATTGACTAGACTATTTTTTTTAAAAGTAGAGATGTATTTAGTCTATTACTGTTCATTGAGATTTATCACTATCCACGTGGATTAAATGGGCTGAATGCTGGGACTTTTTTTTCTAAGGATGGACTTGCTCTAAAAGTTGGAAAATTTAGATACTTAATCCTAAACTTTAATTGAACATTTTAATTGGGCTTAAATTTTGCTATTTGGGCCTAAAAGTTATGAAAAACAAATTTTAATTGGGCCTAAATATTTATTTTCTTTACTTTCTAACCTTCTTTCGTTCACTCCAAGTCTGCAGCTCCCCCTCCCCTTCGGAATCTCCAAAAATGGCCGTCTCCTCACTGCGACACCCCTTCTCCCTCTGCCTCCCAAAGTTCCCATTTCGCACCTTCCATTTTTCAAAGCCAATTTTACCCCTCAGACTCAACCTTGTTTACTGCTGCTCCTCCTCCTCCCTCTGTACACCCGAACAAACATCAACCCGCTCCGGTCACAAATGGCAGCCCGTCCGAAAGAGGAAAGTGGTTCTCCGGGTCGGGTACGTCGGCACAGAGTACCGAGGTCCGTTTCAAATTTCCACCATTTTTATTGATTTTTTTGGTCAGTAAATTTCTGTACTTTTTATTTGGTTTTTGCATTTTATATGCAAAGTTTAATACTTTATAGCTCTCTCATTGTGTTTTCTTTCAGGCTTGCAAATGCAACGAGACGAAAATTCATTATCCAGTAAGTTGTTTCGTCTTTTATCTTTTTATACAAGTGATATTCTACCTTAAACTAATTTAATTTGCGAGAATTTGAACTATCAAAACAACATAATTTATTTAATGTTTATTTATTGTCTTCGATTTTTATATAAGTTAACGTAGACTAGTTGAAATGAGGTGAGCCTTGGTGCAACCGAAAGGTTGCTCTTTTCGAGTTGTGGAAACTGTCTCTTTGCAAAGCAAGGGTAAAACTACGTACAATAAACGCTCACCCGACTCTTGTAAGGGGCGGAGCCTTGTTGGCTTTGTGTAGAATAGTTGAAATCCCTGGCAATGCCATGAACACTTAACCATTGAGTCATGGACATGTGAAATACGTATTTGAATCAGCTTATCATATGCATGGATGGGATGTAGCTAAAAAGAATTAACATTTTGAAATGTAGCTATTGAGAAAGAGTTGGAAACTGCCATATATAACGCGGGCGGTATCCGTGAGAGCAATCTGGGGAACCTTAACAAGATTGCGTGGGCCAGGAGTAGCCGGACTGATAAAGGAGTAATGAATCTGACTTATAACCAATTTCCGTTTGTTTTGGGTAACCTTATTGTTTGCTACTCGATTTGGTTGTCTGGTTTTCATCTTTGTTGCGGTGAAATTGATGTTGTAGGTTCACTCTTTAGCGACGATGATATCATTGAAAATGGAAATCCCAGAGAATGCATGGGTCGGAGACCCTTTTGGCATGGATCTTGTGAATCACATTAACTCTTATCTGCCTCGTAATATCAAAGTTTTCAGCATTTTGCCTGCGCAGAGGTATGAAATGAGTCACAGAGTTTAGTATTTCCAGAGTGGAATCAGGACATCCATCTCCTTGTTAATGTATTGTTCCAGTTTGCAGATATTAATTAATTCTAGATTTTGTTGGTATGTTCCTGGGGACGGCATGCATTTTCTTACTAACAAGTTTATTTTACGGGTGGTTTATTTGATTGCTTGTCCATTTTAGGAGCTTTGATCCTAGAAAGGAGTGTAATCTCCGCATGTATTCATACCTCCTTCCTGCTGAAGTTATTGGAATCAAAAGTCATCTCAACGCAGATGAAATTGATTATCACATCTCAGACTTCAATAATATACTAAAAGCTTTTGAGGTGTGGTGTTTCTGTTTTCATTCATTTCTGTAATACCGGCTACGGTCCTTTGAGCCCCTAAATTAGTTGCTTACTTGAGAAATATTCTTGAATAAAGTTTGTCTGTGAATGCACTCTGCAGGGAGAACATCCTTTTCATAATTATACTATACGATCTAAATACAGGTCGAAGTATCCTGCAAAACAATCACCCAAACATGGAAAAGTGGCGATAGCAGGTCAATCAACCAGAGAGGCAACAGCCTCTGAGTCTGAGTCTGAGTCTGAGGAAAGTGGCGGGGAAGAAAATTTTGATGAAACATATGCATCAGAATCAAATGCTGAGGAACTGAACCAAAATTCTTCGTTTTCTAGCAATAGTGAGGACAGCTTACTCGATGCTTGCAAGAAGCAGGGAGATGTTCTAAAGGTTCAAAGTGCTGGTTCGGTCATCCGTGCAAGATGGTTATTTGAACCTGATGAAAGAGATAGAATTGGTGCTTCTCATTTCAGAAAGATTTTTCAGTGCTCTTGTGGGAAGCTGGAGAAATCGCTTGGACATGATTATGTTGAAGTTTCCATATGGGGAGAGTCTTTCATGTTACATCAAGTAAGTCATTTTGGCGTGACCCTGAAAGTTCTTTGGCACACACACACACACCGTACTCTAATTCGTCGCATCAATATTTCAGATTTCACCCCAATAACTAAGATATTTTCTTGTTGCCATTTGTCTGCTTCTTACTGGGAGAGTTAGTTCAGTAACAATAATCTTTGTATGCTCACCAGATCCGCAAAATGGTTGGAACTGCTGTGGCTATAAAGCGCGAGTTACTCCCTAGAGATATTTTGACATTGTCACTGGCCAAGTTTTCCCGGATTGTCCTACCACTTGCCCCATCTGAAGTTTTGTTTTTAAGAGGGAACAGGTTTTCAATTAGAGTAAAAAATGTAACAAGGCCTGAAATGACGACAATGGTTGAATCAGAAGAAATAAATAAGGCGGTTGACGAGTTCCTCATATCTGTTATGTTGCCTCAAGTTACAAAGTTCTTAGATCCTTCAGGATATCCTTGGAATGAATGGGTTGAGAATTTGGATAGAAACACTGGCATTCCAGATGCAGAATTGGATGAAGTCAGGAACGCTTGGAAAGTGTGGAAGGAAAAGTTTGATGGTTTTGCATCAGTCCGAAACCAAAGAGACAAGGTAGATGCCGAAGATTGCACTGGATAAGGTTTCTCATGGTTTATTGGGATCTAACCGGAACACCCTTTTATGTTCCTTTGGAAATACACCGAGATCATACAAACTCCAATGCGGGAGGTGAGACAGCTTTCTGTAGTTTATATTAACAAATCAATATGATACTAATGCATGCATACCTGGTTTATTGAATGCTCATCGTACTTCGATCATAACATACTTTCACGGTCTTGAATGTCTTTGAAAGCATAACATGGCGAGCTCTCTTCCTTCTACAATAGGGCAAATTTCATAAAGCTAATATTTACAAGGACTCTGGTGTTGTATGCAGGTGCGACGGACTGTGGAGTTCATCAAAATCAGCCGTGGTTTATTCACTGCCGGTGCTGACTCAGCAACCCGACGTTATTTCCATGACAAGAAATAAGGGAAACAGCCTGTATTTCCTGTGCTCTGATACATGTTATTGAATTGTTAAGCACTCTCATTGTTTACTGAACCGGTTCGATCATTTTTTTACTACATAGGGTATTTCATTTGTAATTTGTTGAGCAGAAAACTTTGATGTTATTCTTTCAGAGCTTAACAAAATATGAGTTATGCAAACGTAGTTTACAGCCGACCCCGCGGGATAAGATTGTGTTGTTGTATGATTTTGTATCGTCCAATGGTTCTTTACCGATATTTTCTTTTTCAAGTTTGCAATGCTTTTACCTCGACTTCACTAACATTATTGCTGTCAAAATTATGAGGCGTTTTTTTCCCTCAAAAGCGTGGTTTTTGTTAAGTGCCATTTTCTCTAAAAAGGGTATGTGTTATTGTTCAGTGTCATTTTAGGACGGAAAGGTGAATGGAAGTGGACATAGGTGTCAAACCACAACACTTTGAAGTTTGAATGGTTATTTGTAATTTTCTTTTAGTTTAGGTGGTAATTGCACATATTTAAAAACTCAAGGTGTCATTCGGTGAATGCCTTTTTAGAGTGAATCTTCAGTGAGTCTTTCTGACTAGGATAAATCTTATATTGAGTAGGGTGTACATTGAGTAGGACTATATGGATCAGTTGGATGTATGGGCAGATCCAGTCTTGGACCCAGGTGGTCCCAGGACCATCCGAACATCCGAAGAAGCACCTGTGAGGACTTATGAGGACCACCCAACGGCCTGGGCATGTGTTGAAGGAGAGAATACCAAAATAGCTGTGTAGATGTTCTACAACAGAAGCTTTGAACCAAGAAGAAATATCTAATTTCAAGCAAAGTGAAACACAGAGAAGACCGTCATGGCTCTGTTGTTCTTGGACCTTGGTTACAAAGAAGAAACACTCTCTCCATTGCTCATGTGACCAATTCCCATTTTTCATTTTCTTTTTTCTTTTAATTGTTTTCCAATCAAGTTATGCCACCCTAACATTTTAATTAATTAGCAAAGGGATGGTGTATTCCTCAACCAATATTTTTATGCCGTATGTTAACACCGTTATTTTAATTTTAATTTTCTATAAATTCATAAGACCTCTGAAAGGTATTCCATAAAATACTATGGACTCGTAGTCAATTGAACTTTCATCTCATATCATCAAATTTACTAAAATACTAAAGCAAAAATTCTGATATTTTGTATCTTATAGTTGAATAATAAACTTAATTAAATAATAAGCCCCAAATTTTCAATACAAGTATAGTTTTTTTGGAAGCTTAAATAGGCACTTACTTGTATGATACATATAGTTAGTTTACTTAAATATGCTTAGTCCTTCTAGGCCATTGTCTAGACCCGCCGCCGGATTAGCGTCTAATGTCCCTTGATTAGGATCATCCAATGTTAGAATCTTATCTGCCATTGGTTTGGATGGGATCAAAATATAAAAATTTCTCATACTTTTGTGAGACGTGGTACTCAAAAAGAGACTTACCCTATAGGTGAGGTGGTTGGCAACTGGACACAAACTGGGAGAATTTCTAATGACTGCTCATGTGTTTTTTTTTTTTATTGGAGTTTCTTGCAAATTCTTGGTGGGATTAATGCAAAGCGTGGTTTTCATTCTTTCTGGTTCATGTCCATTAGCTAGATCGTGAGTAAGGACTTGTTACCATTTGAAGCCGTTACTATCGAAAGGGACACACGTTCTTATGATCATCCACTTATTATGGATTTCCAATTCATTAATGTATATGTAATTATATGTAGAGTAAATTACATAGAAACCCCTTAAGTTTGAGGTCTATTACAACCTCATATAACATCTTTAAAACATTTCACTTTTATACCTCACGTACTATTTTATTTCAAAATAACACCTCTGTTAGATTTTCCATCCAATGGTCTGTTAAATGCTGACGTGACTACCACATTTGTGCTGATGTGGCTGCCACGTGGCAAAAATAATAATTTTTTATACATTAACAATATTATAATATTAACCCTATTATTATAAATAAATAAAACCCACAAAAACCCGAACTCATATCCCCTTCCCTTTCCCCACATCCCACCCCCTCATCTCTCTGCAACTCAACTTACATTTACAAAATCTCTTCCCCCCACCCCTACACACGACCTACTACCCTCTCCCCCCCCACCTGCCTTCCCGCGACGACCCACCTGCCTTCTCCACCCAGGAGCACGATGGTGCTCGGCGACTGGGTCAATTTCATCATGGGAGCCCTCCTCCCTCTCTCTCTCTCTCTACTTTCTCTCTCTATCAAATGTGCATATGTTTGAATTGGGTTTATGAATTGTATGTGAAATTGATCGAATTTATGGTTTTTTTGGTAAATTAGGGGTTTGAAAATTGTCTCTATAGGTGGTAAAAGTGCAATACTGACATCTTTATGTGTAGGTGAAGAGGAGAAAGGGCTTGGGGAAGGTGAGGTGGGGTGGGGGGCTTGTGGGGTAGGTGGGGGTGGGTGGGATGGGGGGTGTGGTGGGGATGGATGGAGGGGTGGAGGGAACGGACGGACGGGAAGGAAGAGATGGGTGAGGGGGTGGGGGTGGGATGTAAGGTTGTGGGGAAAGGGATCTAGGTTCGGTTTTTTGTGGGTTTTTATTTTATTTTTTTTAATAATAGGGTTAATATTATAATATTATTAATGTATAAAAAATTA
The DNA here is from genome assembly GCF_916048215.2 of Malus sylvestris. Classification (NCBI taxonomy): domain Eukaryota; kingdom Viridiplantae; phylum Streptophyta; class Magnoliopsida; order Rosales; family Rosaceae; genus Malus; species Malus sylvestris. Next base: position 5,058,634 of record NC_062270.1, on the reverse strand, counting down.
TTATTATTGCCACGTGGCAGCCACATCAGCACAAATGTGATAGCCACATCAGCATTTAACAGACCATTAGATGGAAAATCTAACGGATGTGTTATTTGAAATAAAATAGTACATGAGGTATGAAAGTGAAATGTTTTAAAGATGTTGTATGATGTTGTAATAGACCTCAAATTTGAGGGATGTCTATGTAATTTACCCTTATATGTATCTATACGACCAGAAAAGGGGAAAATCTATAATGAAATTACACGAATAAAAATGATCATTAAAGCACCATAGGTCATTATACAAGTGGAGAGACTTGAAGAAAAAAAATTTCCCTCCACTTATATAATAACATATAGCGCCCCGTGTTCTGGGCATTGAAAATCTCTCCATAGTTTATTTGGTAAGAAAAAGAAAAAGGTAAATACAAATTCTCATTAGTTTTATGGCTTGAGCAAATCCATAACCTATATATGCTTGCCATAAAACTTGCATTATTCTTGTAATTAACTTGATTAGGATGAAAGAGTTAATCCTTGCATTGTTCTTGTTGTTGGTTAACTTCACTCCAGTTTTGAATGGCTTGCAACATCGCTTCTTTCACTACCTCAACATCTTTCTGGTCAGCACTTGGATTATCCTACAACATCAAATTCAAGAGAATAAATCTTCAAACATGTTCAAATTAGGAAAATCATACGCTTCAAAAGAGAGGCAATTTTTCCAACGTATTCGAGTCAGTCAAGGAGGAGAAAAGGGAAAAGATCTTATATATATATATATGCTCATGTAGAGTAATAAATTCCCTATAAAAAATTGTATTTTATGTTCCATCATTTGTTTAAGTACGTGTGAGCCTTAATTATATGATGCATGTGATCAGAATATTTGTGTAAATATATGAATACGAATAAAACGAGACCGATTCATCAGTTTTTATTATTCTTACATTGACTGTTCCAACAGCTTCTAGAAGAAAATTGTTGGAACAAGAAGCCCTAGCTTGATGCACATTAAGGCCTAGCTCTCCAAAAGCTTCCAATATGAAAACAAGTAACCCACTGCATCTTTTTTCAGTGAACATCTTAATCTGAAAGCCTCTCTCCCCAGCTTCGACTTTGAGTTGCTGATGATACATATGATGAAAAGAAAGAATTAAACCCCAATTAGAAAAATTCTTAAATAAAAATTAATGAATTAATCCCTTGGCAATAAACTAAATAAGGATGGTATAGGGAACTTAGATACTACCACAGGGAAGGAGTTTAGGGAAGTTGAGGTTTCCGCTGAGGCAATCATCTGTTGATTCATTTCCTCCACTTTTCGCTTTAAGTTTTGTATGTACTTTGATGCATCCAATATAATTGAGGTTTTACTGTGCTGCTCACATACACACAAAACACATGGATAGTCATGAATCGTGAGTACTGTATATACATATATGTGTGTGTGTATACATATCTGTGTATGTGTGCTGTAAGTATTAAGATTAGAATTTAAAAGAGAAATGAATTGTAGAAATTTTCAATTAGCCTTAGTTTGAAATCAGAGAAAAGCTCGGGATTCTTGGTTTCAAGAAAAACGAAGAAGATCATTATGATGATAAGTCAATCGGGTATTATATAAGTAGAGAAATTAAATGAATATATACATACATACATACGTATATATATGAATACACATGAGTAGTACCGCATGGGACTTAGAGATGGAGCGAAGGGTTAGCAGTTTCTTGGATACTGGCGCTCTCTTCATCTGCACCTTGGAGATCATGGCCTCTCTCTCTCTCTCTCTCTCTCTCGCTCTCTCTCGCTCTCTCTCTCTCTCTTCTTGCTGATGAATATATATGTACTTATAAAGTATAAGTTGTGGGGGGAAAAAAGAGAGAAGAAGTAACTAGTGATTATTACTATCAACCTCAACTCACTTTTACTAAATAAAATAAAATCTTCATAATATTTAATTGTTGAACATGTGAGAAAGATGTATTATGTAATTGCTCCAACATCATATATAATCTTAGGATGTTGTTGGCATTTAAAAAAAAAAGACCTATTGCGCTTCTCATTAGTGAAAAGATAATATTGAAGGAGTTTATGATGACTATTTCAAATTCTCTTAAAGGCGTGATTCATTGTGAAAACCTCACTTATAATTAAAGTGTCTTTAATTTGATCTCATATATTGACATGATTTATTGTTTTAAGTATGGAATCATCACTTACAGTTTAGTTTCTAGTATTGAATTAGTTTATCGCTTAGATGTTAGGACATAAGCACATTTTGGGCCACATAATTTGATTCTTCAAACCTAAAATCAAAAGTTTTGTATGACCATTCTATACAATAGCGGAGCAAATATGGGATCATTGGTTGCCCATGACTCCTACAGCTTTAAAATCCCCATGTATATTTGGCTGTGTATTTGTATTTGATCCTTATAAATAATTATAGCAAACAAAATCATAACTTCCTCCGCCTCCTAATTTTGTTTTCTTTTATCATCTCTCTTCCTTTTCTCTCTATTTTTGTGCTATGCTCTATCTATTGTGTGAATCAAGTACTTGATGAAATGCTTCAGTTGACAATCCTTAATAGTCTTCAACTTTGCTCGACGGTTTCCTACAATTGCCCTCGACTAGTCTCTAAAGATCATAGTAGTTGTCGACGTAGTTGGTGTAAGCTTTTGACAATTGTTGGCATAAATGGTTCATTGAATTTTTTTTTTGTCGAAATGTTCCAAGACCTTTCCGGTTTTGTGTATCAACAACCCCATTATTTGAAAATCCTAACTCTGCCACTGATTTTATATCTTAAATAATCAAACCTGCCAATCGGATAGAAATGAATTTTTGTCAATGTGTATTGTCTTTACGTTTTGAACTGGGAATTTTTATATTGTTTCATTATTGAAGTGTTCACATTACAAATGTTACAAATATCACGATATAGTGATATTCTTTCTTACTTGTAAGCGAAAAATCTTAGATTCGATTCTTATAAATAGTAAATTGGATCAAACACTTATGTTGGAGAACATTTCACCGCATGGTAACCTGAATAACAATCTCATTCCCTTTACGTAGTAATAATGTAACTAATATATATTAAGATTTATATAAAGATGTATAGACTCCAGCATATTTTTCTTTCATTCGCACATAAACATCATGGATGTGGAAAACTTGAAATGTGGTTGCGTGGAATGAGAAATAATAATTATAGAGAAGCATTGAGAAGCCAGCTGGGAATGGAGGGCGTGGGGACATTTTGGAAAATAATTTATGGAATTTATGAAGCAGACATTTTGCATGGGATAACAGTACTGTCTAGTCGTGACTCAATCAGCAAGCGAGGGTGGTGGAAAAAAGGATTCATATAGTACGAATATACTGTTAATGTGACATTTTATGTTAATAAAATAAAAATATGTGTAAATTTTTGTCTATATTTTCTTATTTGGGAACTATTATTGAAATTCCAAAAATCTCATTATACACTCCTCACGAGTGTATTTTTCTTTTCAAATATAGAAAGTTTGGAGTGTAGAATGAGATTTTTGAAATGCCAATAACAATTCCCTCTTATTTTATTTATACTAAAAGTTACGTGATGGTGTACTAATCCCATTTATCTTGTTATATATCGGGTGATGGTGGGTGGGGTTAACGTGAGAAGAAAGAATCTACTCGTGATTGGGACACCATCGAAACTTGCAAAGGAAGCGTCAAACCATGTTCAGTTTTTGTGTTCTGAATGCCTCCAAACCTTCCTCACGGGAAGGGATTATACAGTTATATATACTCTCTCTCTCTCCCCCCACAACTGCACAACTCTATTTGGCATTTGTTTCTTTATTTGATTCCTTTTAAAATCGCCATTTGATTGCAATGCATGCCTATCATACCAAACAGCAAACCCTTTTCCAAGTGTGTCGTATTTTATGTAGCCTTTTTATTGTTTCTCCTCCTGTTTTCGGCACCTTCAATTTCTTTAATTTCTCTAGAATTTTTTATAAAAATTCATGTTTGTTTTTAGGGTTTAAGATTGCTCTCCTGTTAATTGAAGACTGGATTTTTATAAATACATCTCTGTACGTGAAGCTTTCTTTGGAGTGCCAAGAAATAAGATTTGGCACGATGCAGGTAGTCTTTTAGTGATGTGGCCTTCTTATAGTATTATTTGGTTAATGTTATGTATTCTTGGTTTCTTGGTCTTCATCGTTACCGTAACTGCGATGGAATTCTTAAGCAGCACCCATGCATGCATATAATGCATACAACACGAGCTCAAATGTTGCGACCAAATCTGATGTAAATTACCAACTAGCTATTATTATTTGAAATACAGTATACATACAATATTTTACTTAAACGTGAGCAAACTCACTCTTTTATTCTTCCCTCTGGTGGTTCTGGTTAGCCTGCAGGGAATTTAGTGGGTAGCTCATGTGTTAGTTGGAGTGCTACTTGCTCCGAAAGGTTGTCTGCATTCAGCATACATAAGCAGTCAACCATCTGTTCACATGAGTTTCCCAACTTAATTATTACAACCAAACATTATATACCCCATCCACAGTTGCCCCTTCCTCTTGTCCTTTTTGAATGCGTCCTTAACGTACTGCTTTTATTTCAGTGCTTTTCATCGTTCATATATGTAAATAGGAAGAAATTTTTCAGTGTGCCAGGAATACTCCCGGTACACTAAGGGCTGATTTGGTATTGCTGTGCTTTGAAAAAAAACTGTTGTGAGAATAAGCGGCTGTGAAATGAATCAGCAGAGTGTTTGGTAAACTTTTTTGTAAAAGTGCTTTTGGAAAAAAAAGCAGTCTGATAGTGGGTATTTTCATTAAAGGAGCACTGTAGCTCTGTGTGCTTTGAAAAAAAACCAGTTTTCCAAAGTTGCAAATAGCAGCTTCAGCTTTTTCCTTTGATTTCAGCTTATTCTCACAGCAGCTTCCAAAATAAGCCTTTTTTTTCAGTTTACCAAACACCTAAAATCCTCACAACTTTTTTTCATGGGTGCTTTTTTTTTAAGCACCTCACTCCCAAACCACCCCTAAGTGTTATAATATAAATGATAGGAGATTTTTTTTTTCAAGTATCTAACCATTTGTATTATAACACTTGTTGTACCGGACCGTATTTCCTACACACTGAACAATCTCTCGTAAACTGGGCTTCTATCAACCGTCAATCTCTGTATCAGTGTCCCAACTTAATCATTACAACCAAACATTGTGCCTAAAACTATTATTCTCATTTAATTCACTTACATTCTCACATGGGAATGCAAGTATTATCCTATTAATATTGCCTCAGAAGCAGATATAAGTTTCATTAATAGTGTTACCATATGGTGCATGTGTCTCCATTAATTTGTTTTGTAACATATACAATATTCTTATACAGGGGCACTGGCACGTAGTAATTTCCTTGTGCATTCCAAGCACCAAATATTTCACTCTCAGAAATTTTTATTTCAGATCATATATATGTCCATGTGGGTATAGAACTCTTCAAATGATTTTATGCATATACCAAGTGACATGGAAGAAGAACTTCTATGCCAAGTACATGACAACTATAGGATCCAGTACCAATATTTATTTTGTTCATATGACATTGTATTATTAGCAATACACCACAATATAGTGGTATATAACTATACCATATAATATACGAGGCCAGTCTCCAGTGCAGTTGCATGCACTCCTGATGAGCTGTACATGTCTCCTATATGTCAAGCATAAGACAAAAATAAGGCCATATCAAGTTGTTTATTAGGCTGCGGGCGTTTTGATATTTAGTTCTGGAATTTGATTAATTGTGTGTAGCTAGCATATACAGTGTGGAATTTCAGTTCCAAATATTCTATCCTTCTCGTGTCATCAATATAATATAGTTTATGATATTCCATTTGGTACGTATAATTTGGACAAGTTGCTCTTCAGATATCAAGGTACGTTCTCAATTATATTCTTTCTGTTAACTACATTGTAATATTTGGGAATTGAAAGAAAATCAAGAAGAAAGATGAAGAAAAGAAAGATCAATACAGAGAGTTTGAGAGAGAGAGTTTAGAGAGAGAAATAGGATTTGTATTAACTAACTCAAATGAAGATTACACATACTGTTTATATAGAAATCCTAACTACTTTAACCAAATACTAACTACCTAACTATATTACTAACTGTATTACATTTTCACCCTTAATACTCCCCCTTAATCTCAACTAGGGAAACTCAGTTTGAGATTGGAGCAGACCGATCAATGGCGCTAAGTAAGAGTAACCCAATTCCCCAGATTTGGGTGCACCAATCTTCCAAAAGCTGAAAGCAATTTGCAAAGTACTTTAATCAGACATCATCAACTTCTTCTTGTAAAAAGAACAAGAAAACAACTGTTCCATCATGGGTGTGTAAAATGGCAAAAATGAGTATCTTCTCTGCTTCAAATGTTATCAACCCGTGTCCAATTTCAACTCATTCAACTTGATCTGGGCAAATAATTTTCCATTAATCTGTCACTTGCAGTTTGGAGTAGTGTGTAATAATGAAGTTGTTCATCTTGCTATTTCCAGCTTCTGACTCCAACCAGTAGACTGAAAACATGACATCCTTCCCCTGCCTCTAACAGTATCTTCACAAAGAACAACCTTCTATAAAGGAGTCGTAGCACACCCTCATGCCGGTTATAACAATTTCTTACGGGATTACCCTTCGTGGGATTCACCGTCAACAATCTCATTCAACTTGGCTTCGGCCTTTAATATTTACAAAAAACAGAAAATTAACAAACTATAGTGTGGCATCGGCCTTAACTATAGCACCACGAGATCGCCCTTTGTGGATTTTACCAAAAAACTTCTTTGAACAATGGCATCGGCCTTCACAATTGAAAATCAACATCTATGTAAGATTACCCTTCGTGGGATTTACCTACTCACATCACGGAATTACCCTTTGTGGGATTTACCGTTAACAACTTCTTCTACCTTTCGTGGGATTTACCTATTCACATCACGGAATTACCCTTCGTGGGATTGACCGTTCACAACTTCCTTCATCGTATAACCGGACTTACTGTAGATTCATGTTAACAACTGAGTTGGTTAGACTCTGAAATTATAGGCTGAGATAAGAAAATATACTGCACAACCACGATATAAACGAATTGTAAGTAATCCATCGGGATCTATTCCTTTGCTTAACATTTCTGATACCATTTGCAAAGCCCAAACTCTGTCTCCACAGTTCCACAGTGCACTAAACATGGTGTTGTATGAGCTCACATTCGGAGGACAGCCCACTTCACAGTGCACTAAACATGCTGTCATATAGAGGCCAAAATGCAAATATGAGAACAAGAAACAACTCATGCAAGACACTGTTAGGTTTCTGATTCCCTTAGTCCAGGTCCATCAATGTTGTAAATGACAACACATACTATACATTCATTTGTCGTATCTTCTGATCCATAAAAAAATGCAAGAAGATCATCCATGAACCAAGAACTAAATGGTTGTTGCACTTTTGACGAGCTTCTAGAATGAGCCCTTTTGGTTTTCAATTGATCCCACAGAAGTTCAGCTAAGACTACCACAAAGACTTCACATGAAACGTTTGAGTTGGGCATTTCAACAAACACCTGGACTGCACCCATGTCTGATCTTTCTTCCATACCAGAGAACAGAGTAGAGATCAAAGAATTTACTGACCCATTCCTTCAAACAGTTGGAGTGCACATAATCATAACCTGAAGAGCTCCCAAGATTTGCAATCTTAAACAAACAACAACCATTTCCAGGCAAGTAGTGAAAACGCCAAGAGTTGCCCAACAGCCATGATCAAGATATCAAAGAAACCTCCGCAATCGGACCCAGAATACTAAGTCTCCTTGTACTGCTTTATGTACCTCTTAGCAAAATTAACGTAGAAGAAGAGCGGTTTCTTGTTGTTGGAGACCTGAATTCTGTTCTTCTTCGGCAACTCAATCGATTGCGGCGGTGGAGATGGGACTCTCTGCATTTGCTCTGCCGCCATTTTGCTTTGAAATTTTCTCCAACTTTCGATCTCTCGCTTTCGATCGGGAATAGACTCATGAATTTGATCGAAAAGAAATCAACCCAGAAACACATCAACCCAGAAGTAAAAGAACGATCGTGGAAGCACCCAGAAACTTATCGTAATTCCTAACATCTAATGAAAATTTGGATAGAAACTAAGCTAGAACCAAATGTAAAATAATGGAAAGTGAAACCACCAGAATCCATGGCGTGAGCCTGGTGGCTCTGATACCATGTTAACTACATTGTAATATTTGGGAATTGAAAGAAAATCAAGAAGAAAGATGAAGAAAAGAAAGATCAATACAGAGAGTTTGAGAGAGAGAGTTTAGAGAGAGAAATAGGATTTGTATTAACTAACTCAAATGAAGATTACACATACTGTTTATATAGAAATCCTAACTACTTTAACCAAATACTAACTATCTAACTATATTACTAACTGTATTACATTTTCACCCTTAATACTTTCATATATCTCGAAAACGCACTTGCAAGTTGCAAATCTTACCACTAAATATTTTTTTTTAATAAATTATTTTAGAAGAATTAGCTACAATAAATATATTTTGACATTTGATTTGCGATAATGATCATTTTTTCAGGAATTAGCTACAATAAACATATTTTGACATTTGGTATGCAAAAATGATCAATTTTCAGTAATGAAAACATTTTGATTATTTATATATATTGACGGTACAACAATGATATAACTAATGGCAACACAACAATAACATATAAAATAACGACTGATCATTTCTACAATTAAATGTCAAAATATGTTATTATAGCTAGTTGGCCATTATTTAATTTCGTTCTCACTTTTACATGCAAGACTTGCAGGTGATATTTTTGGCTAATAATAGATATGGGATTTGTAAGCATGTCCTGTACACGTTTGTCGATTATATACATTGACAGAGAGGAAGTACACTCACATGCAAATTATATTATCAATGACAACAAACATAAAGTTTAAAGGAACATGCCACATAGACAAATCTTTTAGTCGTCCAAAGGATTAATTCCTAGGCATAAAATAAACACCAAAGACAAATAATTTGTTTGGCAGCATACTTGCAAAGATATGTAACTATTGATAGGAAAAATACTGTATACATCTTAGAGTAACAATTTTCATTAATTGGAAATTTTTAATATGATCGTTATTAAACTTTGATTTAACAGAGCTACACAAGCACACAGAACAACAGAAAATTAAAAAAAAATTCTCTCAAGTACAAAGATTTGGCATGGTGATTAATTACAACTCTTATGGGATGTTAACACAATGAGTTCAATGACATTACTAATTCACGTGTCAAAATATAAGTGATAAATTGATATCATAATTTTTATGACATCGAATTGGTAGTTTGATTTATGCAAACAAATTGGTAGTTTAATATGTTGGACTAATTTCTCCTGACCAAATTAATTTGTAGCCATGAGAGTCATAGACGGGATATTTTGTTTGTGTGTCGGAACACAACCTAGTATCTAAAGTGGCATAACATAAGTGGTTGAAAATTTTATTTTTCATGTATCCAACCACTTGTATTACGACACTTGATGTATCAGACCATATTCCCGGCATACTCATCATTTTATTTTTTTGAAAAGATACGGTAGTAGATTCATTTACTGCAAAAGAGGTGCGGTACAAGAGTTACATCCAAAGCCAATTATGGCATTACATTATCCTCCACAAGTAAGTCAGTGACAATACTTGGGGGAGTAACATCCCATATACAATCTTGTTGCATCAAGAGACCAACACATGCAAGGTGGTGAGCAACCGAGTTTTCTTGGCGATGAGTGTGGGTAATTTTACCTTCAGTGATCGAACGGAAGAGCACCTTGATATCTTCTACAATTTGCCCAATTGATATCTTCTACAATTTGCCCAATGAATGACAAATTTAGAGAGAAATCACACGACGCCTCCACAATTTGAAGTGAATCGCTTTTGAAATAAATATATTGAAAACCCATGTCAACTGCCCAAGACAAACCCGCCCTTAAGGTCATTGCTTCTGCTTGGAGAGGAGAGAAAACATCCTTTTCCCTGCCACATTTTGCCGACACAAAATTACCAGTTTCATCACGAACAATGGCACCAAACCTGGCCACATTTTGTTCGCCGTTCCAGGCCCCATCAATGTTCATTTTGAGGCGCCTCGATGGTGGAGCCTCCCACTTGGAGAGAATTTGTACCCGAGTACCGTGACCTGGCACTGAGATTCGAGCGAACTCATACCACCACATTGTAGCCCGATTGACACAAACATCAGGAGGATCCGTCCTGTCATTCCATAGCTTGCCATTTCTTGCGCCCCATAACGACCAGCAAATCATAAGGAAAAGCTCAAAATTTTTCTTTGAAACTAAACTTGCCACATCATCTATCCATGACAGAAAGTTTTGGTGGTGTACATTCCTCAATAATGGTCCAAGAATTGAAGCCAGCCAGGCACACTTTGCAAAGGGGCATTCCTTCATAAGGTGGATGGTGGTATCTCCATGAGTGTTGCATAGAGACACAAGCCAAGTCCGTAGTTATATGTCGCTTTGCCAAAAGTGCTCGGGCATGTATGAAATCATTGGTAACCCTCCATAAACACACCTTCACCTTTGGTGGGACTTTGCATTCCACAACCTGGACCATAGCTTGTTTGCAATTTGCTGTGTTGATGAAGAGGCCCCATGGTTAGATGGTTGTAACCATTTCCGACCAAGGTGGTATGCGCTGCGCATTGTGAACCTCCCATTTTTTCTCGTAATGCCACGTTAATTTGTCCAGTGGAGAGCGGATACTTAATGGGATGGAACGAATTGAGGTTTCCTCTTCCTTCGAAAACGGAGATGGTAGCAAATCAATCTTCCAACGATGTGTAATGGGGTTGATAAGTTCGTTTACGATTCTCAACGTACATCCTGGTGGCTTGGGAGAGAAGGGTCGAAATGAAAAAGGAAGTGGCACCCAAGGGTCATCCTAAATACGGATGGTGGTGCCACCTCCCACCGCCAACGTGATCCCATTTTAAGTACATTTCTTGTGGCACATTTACTCTTCCAGCAATACGAAGAGCTAGGATGCAAAGGTGCTTCCAAAAACTGCTCATTTGGGAAGTATTTCGCCTTTAGTATTGTTGCAACCAACGAGCACAAATCAATCTCCACCCTTGCTTTGCTAGCATTCCAATATTGAATGCATATAGATTTCGAAACCCAACCTCGTTCCGCCTTTGGTATGCACAATTTCTCCCACGAGCACCAATGCATTTTCCTTTCCCCTTCATCTCTATTCCACCAAAAGGACGCTATCATTCTATTTAAATCTTCACAAAAAAGCTTAGGGAGAAGGAAACGGCTCATTGTATAGTTTGGGACTGCCTAGGCCATCGTCTTGCCAATATCTCTTTTCCTGCTGCAGTTAGTAATTTTTCTTTCCAACCTTGTAGTCTTTTCCATAGTCGGTCCTTCAAATACCCAAAACATTAGCTTTTGTTTCTTCCAATTAGTGTTGGCATTCCTAAATATTTTTCATGGCTTTTCACCCGCTTGACCCCAGTCATGGTAGCAAGTTTTGTATGCACTTGTCTTTTGACATTTTTTGTTAAAGCAAATTTCGCTTTTCTCCAGATTGATCTTTTGCCCTGATGCATTCTCATACAACTCGAGAATTTTCATGACATGGTAGCACTCTGTCTCAATAGCACGGCACAATAGAAGACTATCTCGGCAAAGAGTAAATGGTTTACCGATGGAGCCGCAGCACAGATTTTGACGCCCTTGATGGTACCTTGGCTTTCATACTGAGCAATCAACGCCGACAATCCTTCGGCACAAAGATAGACACTTTGCAATAAGAATTTGAGTTCATTCGTTGCCAAACGAGATCCCGGCCTCTTTCTTGATGAAAACATTTTAGCCTCTTGAGCTAGAATATTTTGAGTCCATTATTCGTTGTTTACTATCTGAGAGACAGAGAGAGTATCTCATAGCTCGACATAATTTGTTAATGTTCCTTTGGAGAAGAAACAAGCGGTATGAAATTACAATACTCAAAGAAATCAGGATTATAGATTGTTGAACCTTTAAATTTGGATGGAAGATGGCATCGAGTGGTTGTATCATTTTCCTTTTTAGATTGGAGAAATTCTAAGAGGATTATCTCAAAAGTGAAACTCTTTATGAACTTTCTGTCACCTCACAGTTATAAGGACCGGTGATTGTAATAAAATTCATAGAGAAAAGTCTCACTACAATATACAAGAGGAAGTTGATAGTAGTTATATTTGGGACGTTGATTGATGGTGCACCATACCTTACTATTTGTATATCTTTGAGATAGTTTCCATAAAAGTGAGGGAAAAACTCATAAGCTTAATACATGCTTTAATTAGAGTAATTCGGATCGTCTACTTACATTCCGCGTGTTGTTTTATTATATAGCTATATGCAGTTGAGACAACAACTAATGAAAAACCATATGTTAACCAAAGAGCAATTGTAGTGCTTACATTTTAATTTAATTTTGAACCATATGTTGTGAAAATCTAAAGAAAACGTCATCGTAAGGGAAGGAGGAAGGAGTAGCACTTATGCTTTCTCCCCTCCCCTCCTCTTCACCCCACAACGCTCATTGTCATTTTTTAAAAATTTATTGTGGTGAATAATAGTCCTCTTTGTGGTGACTAGGTCTTCCTCTTGGATTTGAGTTCTTCGTCACTTATTTTTTGTCCTTTTTCAATTCAATCCTTCTCCCAAAATCCTCCATCTAAGGTTTTTTGGGTAGTGTGGATCTAACTCTTTAATCCAGCAATTATAATCTAGCTATCTATTATTTGCAATCTTAGTCAACAATTTATACCGCTAACAATAAAGAGAATCTTAGTCAACTATTTATACCGCTAACAATAAAAAAGCTTTTAGAGTGTCACTTTGACTTGGTTTTGACATTCGACGATCGATGTATTTTGTCATTTCTTTTTGTAGTTAACGAAAAAGAACCCTATACTTAATTTTTGGAGAGCCAAGACGATGAAAAATATGAAAGCTGACACACTCTCAATATCTGAATGATGTTGTTTAGACACTCTCTAATAAGGGTGAGTTCAAACATATGACTTGCAATGTATTGTTTCATTTCTACCTTACATGTTTTGTTTCAACGGAACGGATTCAGGTAAGCTCATGTTGCCACTGTGAAGTGTAAACGCAGTGTATTAGTGTGGATAGAAGTACAATTAAGTTAGGTTGTCTACAGACACCTTGGCCGTTTGTTGCTCCTCGTGTCTGTGTAAGACTTTCAGGAGAGCCGTCAACATTGTCTGAAAATGACAGAGATATTACTGTAGGCCAGATGGCGTTATCATTAGGTCAGCCGAACGTAAGCATCAGCCACAAGAGAGTAAGAAAATGGAAGGTGTTGGGAAATTGCGAACCTCAAAAATTCATGGAAACAAGAAATTACCGACTGATGATGTAGTCAATATATAAGCAACAATATCGTTAGACCATTGTACAGAAATTGTTGGATCCTCTCATGCATGTATTAATTCATACCATAGCGATCGCACCAGACTAGCGTCCCATGTTAAAAGATCAAATTTTTGGTCTACATATCCTTAAGTACAGTACTTGGTTGCTGCAAATTCATCAGCATCACATGTTTCTACTTAACTACAAATGAACATATGTCTAAATAATTGAAATTGTCAACACAAATTGCACACATGTCCATCTATGTGGTTGGGTAGAAGCATGAATATTGCTGCTAAATTTGCAACAGCCAAGTAGTGTTCTATCCTTAATTCATTAACACAAATTTGTGTCATGTAAATTGTTATCGGATAGTACTCAAGAGCCAAGAGACCAAATGCTCTATTCTCTGTTACGTTTTGACTACTGTCTTAACGCGCACGGAATACAAAAGAGAAGGAAAAAAGTATGTCCGCGCATGCATCTCTCTTTCTGAGTCTTGAAGCATGTATCGTGTACATGCAATATTTGTGGTATTTTCTTAAAGGAGAAATTAGGTTCACATTCCTCGTTTTGCTACTCCATTGATTAAAACCTTATTCATTTTCAATTTTTAATCAAGGTCCTTGAGTATTAATAACATCATTAATTATTTCAATAATAAATATTTTTTATTTCTAAATATATTCATTTAGTGTAAAAAATATTACAAATAGTATATTTATATTTATGGCTAAATTTTTTATCATATATATATATATATATATATATATATATATATTTTAGTTTGTACACTTTTTTAATTTGCAACCCTTTTTTAATTTGTACCAATTTTCTTTTCAGTTTTAATTTGTACACATTAATTTCTTTTTGTGCCCATATTTTTTAAAGTTTTATTTGTATTTGTACCCATTTTTTTTTATTTGTACCCATTTTTTATTTTTCTAAATGTACCCATGCTAATTATATTCACCCATTCATGTAATTTTTTCAAATTTTTAATCTTAAAATGTACTCATTCTTAAATATACCAATTTGTTATATGTAAAATATACCTTTTTTTTTTTATAATCTATTCAATTTTTTTTCTAATCCATTTTTAAACTTATATGGGTACATTCTTTTTTCTTTGATTTGAGAATGTATCCATGTCAAGTTTAATTGAAGAAATTTACTAATGTTATTAAGCTTAATATTTTTTTTTTTTTGTGATTTTGAAGAATGTACCCATGTTTTTATACACACACACACAATAGTATATTTATATTTTAATATTTTTAAATCCCCCAAATTATGACTTTTTATTTAAAATCTCATTAATATAAACAACTATAAATTTCAAATTTTAATTTAAAAAAATAGTAGCATATATAGAAATAAATTATCACATTAATTTCAGAAACTTTTATCAAAAATTGAAAATCAACAAGGTTTTAGTCAAATAATATTTATAATTAGGGACCGCATCTAAAGTCTCTCTTTCTTAAATTTCACTCTTTTTTTTTGTGGTAATTCTTTCCACCTTTTGTTCTTTGTCATCTAATATTTATAGTAGGCAACGTCCATAACCCTATTGTCTTGTCGTTTGAATCCCCAAACCAGCTACGACAACCACTCACCCCAACCGTCTATGTCGGCTGCAACTCCCTTCATCACCAACAGTAAAAATTTTTTTCTTCTTTCTCTATTTTTCCATCGCCGGCAAAGCCGCATCTGTCTCTTGGATGTTCGATTGTTTCTTCACGTCAATTCGTATCTCGATTCTATCGATCAGATCTCTTCGTCATCTCTAAATTCCAAAATTCACAGAAAATCTTTATTCTATGACAGGCTGGTTCGATCACAATCTATTTTGCGTGTTCAAAGAGAGACGAAGAGGGAGAAAGGACGACGAGAGAAATAGAGAGACAAGTAAGATGGAATTTTCGGCCATAAGGGCAGCGTCACCGACGAGATGGTGCGGTTGGGTGGGTGGTTGTCAGCATAGTTTGACGTTGGAGTTTGGGAGATATTTTCCGGTGTGACTGGAATATAAGATGGTACACTACGTGTTATTATACAAATGGTGAGATATTTGTGTTAAAAAGTTAATAACTTAAAAAATAGAATTTTCCACTATTTAAATAAAAATACGTGGTTTACCTTTCGTATTCCGGTCATAAGGAAAAAAAATTCGGAGTTTGGAGGCTGTTTGATGCTTGTTTTCTTTAATTTGTAGTTTTTATTTTTATTTTATTTATAAAACCTTTAAAAAGGTTAAATAAGGAGTTAAATTGAGGAACACGTGACAAAAATTGGAATGAAAACATAAAGAAGGCACAATTTTGAAAGAGATTTTTCAGTGTATTCAGAATATGGAGTAAGACAATACACTACATCAATGGTGAGATACTGTTTGGGCCCAAAATAATAGTTTGGGCCGAGGGTAGGATCACTCTCGGCCCAGGAGGCCGGGCGGCAAAAGGACCATGGATCGGTCAACCCGTGGGAGTCCAAACCTAGGGCGGTTAGGACGAATCCTAGTGCAATGGGGAGTCTCGACGGGATCGGATATCCAGGAAACTAATCCAGCTTAGCTAAGGGCTAGGTTCATAGTCCTAGTAGATGTAGGACTGGTCGAGATGATCTGGAGAGGGAAACCTAGTCCGAGTAGGATTTAAACTCGGACTCAAAGTTCAGTACTATAAATAGGGGACGCTGTGCATCAGAAAAAGCCCCCTGCAAATTAACACAAAATTGCCCTGCGCAAACTCTCACAACTTGAGATCTTTTGCTTTTCCTTTTTCGCTGACACATCTTCCGTTGGCATCAACAGCACTGTGGAAGCAACCGGTGATATCTTAAGTCGGCATAGATAGCTCTGTCACCGTAAAGTCGGTCGGTCTCGCAGTATCTTCCGTTGGCATCAACAGCACTGCGGCGAGAACGGTCGATTACCTATCCAAGTCTCGGTCGAGAAGGGTTTTCGAATCCTTGTTGGTCGAGGTCATCTCATTAGCCTTCTCGGCGAGGTGAGGTGTCACAGTTATTACATTCGGCACATTGCAAGCCGAATTCGGTTCGTGAACTTTGTAAGAAATAGCAGCCTTGTCTTCAGGATCGAAAACCCAAGAGGCCGAGGCGTGTTCCTTTCTCGGCCGCAATCGCAAGACGCAGAAGTCAGTAGCGCGACCCAACGCAGCATCATCAAATTTACTCCTCGGCCGAGCCTCGGCCGACGAGTTGGCACGCCCCGCAATCACCGAAGGACGTAGTTAGCTTAGAATATACTCGGCCTGCACGCCACGTAGGCTTTGTAATTTCTAGGGTCAACATTTTGGCACGCCCGGTGGGACCCAGTGCTAAACTACGAAGTTCATGCCAATTGAAACACGATCGGTAAAAAAGAAAACAGCTATGGGAAAGTCGACAGCCGATTTACCGAGTCAGAGCATAGGACAGAGTGTGCCACAGGCGCAGAATCCCCTTAGCGTTGGTACACCTGAGTCCACGAGCGCGACTCACCGAGAGAGAGAAGTTAATCTCGGCGGTCAACTCCGTGGTTTAGAGATCCCTAACAGAAACACATGCGTTCTCAATGAAGGGATAATAGAGGAGTGTGACGAGGATGGTGGTGAAGGATCAGACCCACCAACGAGGTCGTTTCTCCGAAAGCGACTGGACGAGCAGTCTCGGTCAGTCGAGCAGACGTTCAGTCGAGGCATTGACAAGCTGCATGACGCGATACTCAGTGCCAATTATCGACAAACCAAGCTGCTCGAAATGCTGGTTAGTCAAGTTAGTGGCAGCAGGCCTTTCGATCTTCGCCAACCTTGTTTACCAGGAAACAACCCGGTACCGATTGTACCGGCCGAGCCTATTCCTGCCCCGCTCAAACCAATTAACTTGGAGAAATGAGGAGGGTCGAATAGTAGGTCAGATGGGACCGACCAGAGGGTCGAAGCAACACCTGTTGATATGACCGAAGTTCAGCGGATGATTGACTCGGCCATGAAGAAAGGGCTGAAGTTTCCTAAGTTTATTCATCCGTACCCAGCTTACGTGGAATCATTTGGGTACCCGAAGGGTTTCAAGATCCCAGATTTTAGTCTTTTTACCGGTGAATCGTCTTTATCTTCGTTGGAGCACGTGGCTCGTTTCACCGCGCAATGCGGAGATGTCAATAGCGACTTTCATAAGTTACGGCTATTCAACTTCTCATTGACCGGCTCGGCATTTGCTTGGTACATTAATCTACCCCCTAATTCCGTCCATAACTGGGAAGAGTTGGTCGAGAAATTCCATGAGCAGTTTTATCGACCAGGGATGGAGATGTCAGTTTCTTCATTAGCAAGGATGGCTCAGGCATCTGATGAATCACCAATGGACTATCTCACTAGGTTCAAATCGGCCCGGAATTGGTGCCGAGTGCCCTTACCCGAAGTTGAATTTGTCAGGCTTGCTTTGAACGGCCTCGACGTCGAATACAAAAAGAAATTCCTGGGGGCAAACTTTCGGGACATGTATGAATTAGCCCAGCATGTTGAACAGTACGACTACTTGCTCCGTGAGGAGAAGGTTTCGAAAACGCCATCTCGGGGGACGTTGTACAAAAATCCTACTGTCAGCTATGCGTCAACCGAGGATGAATGCGTTAGTGTGGATGCGGCCGAGATAGTGATAGATAAGCCATACGTTTGCAAGGCATTAACTCAGGTTGATTCTAGAGAAGTCAAAAGTCGCTCGGCCGCTGAATGAGCGTTGAAACCATCAAAGGTCTACACTTTTGATATTACCAAGGCTGACGCAATCTTCGACCAACTGTTATCCGTAAGAATCATCAAGCTTCGGCCTGGTCACAACATTCCTAAGGCCGCAGAGCTTAAAGGAAAGGTGTATTGCAAATACCACAATTCAAGCAAACATACGACAAACAATTGTGTCGTATTTCGCGACAACGTTCAAAACTGGATTGATAATGGCAAACTGAAATTCCCCGAAAAGAAGATGAGTGTGGATACTGATCCGTTCCCCACGGCAACAGTAAATATGGTCGATGCGTACCTACCGAAGGACAAAGGGAAAGGAAAGGCCGAGGTTGTTACCACGCAACGCCCGCAGAATCAGAATTCTCGGCCATGGTTCATGGCCGATTTTCATTCAAATAAACCACCTACGGCTTTAACGGGGCCCGCTATTGTCAAACCTATGATGGATTATAGCACCGATGAAGATAGTGGGACGGCGGTTTTGTGCAGGAAATGTAGAGCGAAGGTCGACAGTGAACCAGAGGAGAAGCCTTCTTCGGAGCATGTGGCCGCAACTCGGCAAAAGGTAGCCAGTGAAGGCCACCATCACGGGGTTTTTGAGAGGCTTGGTCCTAAAGTATGGATGGAAGAGACACCCCCGGTCAGGCGGCGCCTCGATTTTGATGCTTCGTTTTATGACGATGATTACTATAAGCGTAATTCTAGCAGTTCAGGATCATCACGGAGTCAAAAGACCTTTAAGCCTCCCGAGCCTAGAGATCAACGTTGGTATACATATCATTCTTCGAAGGGTGTCTACACCGCGTTGTCCAAATCTCAGAAACGCCGGCATCAACGGATAGATTGCATGGCTCGCCGACAAGCAGCCCAAGAAACTTCGGCCCCTAAGTGGCGGCCGAAGGATACCGTTGCCACTGATGAGGAGCGACCACCTCCAGCAATTATGACAGAGTTGGCTCAGGGGAAACGGCTGGTCGATCAAGACGTCGAGACCATGTTTGAAGAAGCTGATAAACGGATCAAACTTCTCATTCGACCAGGGGAAATGAAGGCACGTTTTGAACATTTCAGGCAAGAGGCCGAAAGCAAATTATCCCCGCTAGTTATACAAGAGCCTTTGGTCAAAATTCGACGGAATTTGCATCCCCCGTTCCTTGGGGAGTCTTTGGAGTATATGCAAGAATTTCATAAGAAACATTCGACCAACGATCTATATGGTTTGCCGAAGGCGTGTCAGGACACCATTGATCTGATCCTGACTTGTCCGGATGCTGAGCGGATTATCCAGAAGACCTCAGATCCAGGATTGAAAGCAAGGTTTCAGCACATACGAGAAGCTCGTGTTTTTGGATTTGAAGTCGACCCGTATACCGATATCGATGTCGCTGACCTTCCTTTCTCGTTGGAGGACCTTCAGTATTTACGGTATCACTTTGAAGTATTTTCGGCGGTTTCTCTTTTCGGCCTTACGACCGATGAAATCGCACGTATTGCCCGTCTGGATGCTTATCTTGACACTAGGGATGCTCGGCTACACTACCAGGAGCAGGTTCAGGTTTTGACCCTAAGTTCATTGTCAATCTCGACCCTACCTGAGGCGGTCACGCAGAACCAACAAGTGGCCGAAGCGGCTCCGCCGAGTGACATTATTGAAGAAGGGACGGATGAATCTCGTTGTCCGACTCTGACGATAACTGAGTCCGTAGTCGCTGACCAACCGAACGAGGAAGGTCTTGACCAGTTGGGCCCGTCAGTCCTGGATAATATGGAAATCAGTATGGTCCATGTGTTACCTGCCGATTTTCAATCAAGCACGGCCCAACCAAATTTCCTCGATGGAGATGTGGTTGCTGAGGAACCCGGCCATGTTGATTTCGTATCAATTGCTGAAGGCGAGCCAACAACAAAAGATGATAGTCTAAAGGCTGCTTTGGCCGAATTGTTCCCTCGTTTATCATCGGCCAAGCTTCACCATTTAAAGCCATTGTATGTAACGGCACACATCGAGGGATATCCGGTTTCTAAAATTTTTGTCGATTGTGGAGCTACTGTCAATATCATGCCCCTGAACATCATGAAGGCTTTACGCCGTTCAAATGACGAGCTTATTCCGTCAGGGATCACAATGAGTAGTTTTGTCGGCGACAAGTCCCACACCAAATGTGTGATTCCGTTAACTGTGAATATTACCGGTCGCACCCATATGACCGCATTTTTCATGGTTGATTCCAAAACCGAGTATAATGCACTGCTCGGCCGAGATTGGATTCATCAAACCAGTTGTATTCCTTCCTCATTGTACCAAGTGCTTGTCTTTTGGGACGGCAAATCGGTCACTGTTCATCCGGCCGATAGCCAGCCCTTCGAAGCCAACATGATTCAAGCACGGTATTATGACGATCACGTCGGCTATATTACGTTGCAAGGCTTCAATGAAGAGGGACGGCAGACTCGGATTTCCGTTTAGAAAGCTATCGAGGTTGGCGCCGAGACTGTCCAGCAGGATTCGGCGAGACTCGGATTAGCTAACTTTCTCCCCGAAACTGATGTTTGACACCGATCGGGAAGCACGCAGGGCCGCTGTTTCATCTACTATGGAACGACTGCTGGCCCATTGGTATACGATATCTAAACAACCAAATTCAGGCGTCGACCTTGTCGAGTTCCTTGCTGAGTGAGATAATGGGCCTGCATTATCCTTTGATAAAATTCGAGCCGCCCCGGCCGAACTCGAAGATCATCGGCCCCTTGTTAAGGACCCTTTGGAAGAGATTAATGTTGGGACGGCCGATGACCCACGGCTTTTGTTTATTAGTGCGTTACTTCCTCAACAAATGAAGGACGAGTTGCGGGCCTTGCTTACGGAATTCAAAGATTGTTTTGCTTGGAGTTATCATGAAATGCCCGGCTTAGATCGTGCTTTAGTCGAGCATGAATTACGTATTAAGCCCGGATTCAAGCCTTTCCGTCAGCCACCTCGTCGATTCTCGACCGAATTACAACTCAGTGTCAAGGACGAACTAGTTCGGCTTTTGAAAGCCGGGTTCATTCGGACAGCTCGATATGTCGAATGGTTGGCGAATATTGTTCCTGTATTAAAGAAAAGTGGTGCACTGCGCATCTGCACCGATTTTCGAAATCTGAATCTGGCAACACCCAAAGAAGAGTATCCCATGCCGATCTCAGACCTGTTAATCGATGCCGCGGCGAATCATGCGATCTTATCCTTTATGGATGGACATGCCGGGTACAACCAAATATTTATTGCCGAAGCCGATGTGCACAAAACTGCTTTCCGTTGCCCGGGGGCACTCGGCACTTACGAATGGGTTGTCATGCCATTCGGCCTCAAGAATGCCGGCGCCACGTACCAACGGGCGATGAACACCATCTTCCATGATTTAATTGGCACCATCGTCGAAGTTTATATCGATGATGTTGTCGTCAAATCTAAACGCCGACAGACACATCTGGACGATCTCCGACAGGCTTTCCTCCGCATGCGTCAGCACAACCTCAAGATGAATCCTGCCAAGTGTGCCTTCGGTGTATCGGCCGGGAATTTTCTTGGTTTTCTCGTACATCATCGTGGGATTAAAGTCGATGAGAATAAGGCTCGCGCCATCATCACTGCTCCACCCCCAACAACGAAGAAACAATTACAATCCTTACTCGGCCAGATCAATTTTTTACGCCGATTTATTGCTAATTCGGCAGGTAAGATGAAAGCGTTTTCCACACTTTTGAAACTCAAGGACTCAGATAAGTTCGTGTGGAATAAGGAGCATCAGGCGGCGTTTACACAGATCAAGGTTTCTCTCACAAATCCACCTGTCCTGGTCCCTCCTCAGCGCGGTAAGCCTCTCAAGCTATACATTTCGGCGGCCGAGGAGTCCATCGGTTGCCTCCTCGCGCAAGACAACGATGCCGGACGGGAACAGGCTATCTTCTACCTCAGCCGTAATCTGAGTCATCCGGAGATCAATTATTCCGCCGTTGAGAAGCTCTGTCTCGCCGTGTTCTTCGCTGCATCCAAGCTTCGGCATTACATGCTCCCGTCGGTCACCCAAGTCATTGCCCAGACCGACGTTATTCGGTACATGCTTACCCGGCCAATTGTGAAGGGCCGAATTGGGAAATGGACGATGGCGTTGTCCGAGTTCAGTTTGCAATACGTGCCGTAAAAAGCTGTGAAGGGACAGGCGTTGCCCGATTTCCTTGCCCAGCACCCTTCGCCTTACGGTTTTGGGAGTGCTGACGTCGAAATCGGCATGGTAGTGACCCGCGACAACTATTGGACGATGTATTTCGATGGTTCCAGTACTTCGTCCTCGGCAGGCGCAGGCATCGTCATTCAATCTCCTCACAACGATCGTTGGTATTTTTCGCTCAAATTGGATTTCGACTGCACCAATAATCAGGCCGAATACGAGGCTCTTGTCATTGGTCTTGGCCTCCTTCTTGACCTACATGCCACTCGTGTCCTCGTCCTCGGGGATTCTGAACTAGTGATTAACCAAATTAATGGGTCTTTTTGCTGCATGAGTTGTACTCTGGCGCCTTACCACATGGTCGCCAGCTATTTGGCCGAGTCCTTTGACGGTATTACATTCGAGCATGTTTCTCGGGTTCATAATACCGACGCAGACGAGTTGGCTCAAATCGCCTCCGGTGCACAACTCCTGGGGGGCAAGCTAGGCCGGGAGATACCGGGCTCAAATCGCCTCCGGTGCACAACTCCTGAGAAGGAACGAGAGGTTCGGCCACCGGGGTCGGTTCCTCGACCGTGCGCTTGCCACGATTAGCCGGGGAGGGGCCGGTTTGAACCGCCATCTCGGATACTGGAAGAGGTATTCGACGAGTATGAGGACGACGCGCCAGCGGGACCTCGTCGCTCCCCTCACTCTCTTCCAACACGAAGATCGAGGGCTTTGGATTCTTGGGAGAGGTTCCCTCGGTCGAAGGAACCGCCTGTTGTGAGACAGGTGCCTTCTCGACAGAGGGAGGTACAACTGATTCGCCGGCCACAGAGGCAGGCCGCGCTGGGGCCGTCTCTACGGCCGAAGCCGGCTGTTTCTCGACCCCAGAATGGCCAGCGGCGGGAGAAGGGGAAGCACTGGGAGTCGTCGTGTGGCTGGAGATAACGTGGATCTCCCGTGCACCTTTCTTCGCCAGTTGTTTGACCCGCTTGGCAGGCGGGGAAGGCTCGATAGCCGGCCCGGCTTCTTGGCGAGGTCGTTTGATCAGCACAGCCCTACCAGCGGGTTTGTCCTTTTGGGCCACGGCCGATTTTTTCCCGGCCATAGCAGCGGCAACTGCCTCCGTCTTTCTCAAAGGCCGACTACCTAAAAAGATAAAGACAATTCAGTAAGGCAAATCAATATGCAAGGTTGATGGAAATGAGGAAAATGGAACAGGTACCTTGAGTATGAGGGGCCGAGGCCTTCTTGGGTCGGTCGCCGAAGAGTCTGCTCACCACATCTTCGACCGGCGCACTAAAGAACTCTTAGGTGTAATTTTCCCACCACTCACCGAAGGTGTCGGTGCAATGAGTTTCTGGGGTGGCTGGTCGAAGCTGGACTTTTTTGCAGTGCTCTTGGAATTCCCTCACGGCGGTTCTACACTCCTTCTCAGAGGAACGAGGTTCGCGTCCACGGCTTAGGACCGTTCGGGATGAGAGAAGGGGGATAGGGCAGCCCTGAAGGTAGCCGAGCTGTCGGGCAAGGAAGTTCGGATGATATACTTCCCAACCTGACTGTTTCCCATCACAGCCGAGAGGGAGGTCGCGAGCAAGCACAAACGACCCCCAGGTCTGACGAAGATCAGCGTCCTCCTCCGCGCTCCATGGGGAGGTAGGCATCCTGATGGAGGAAGGATAGTCTCGACGACGACATATTAGGAACTCGTCGTTGGAGAAGTCGTCGAGAGCGAAGATGTACCGAAATACCTCTTCGGCTTGATGGGGAGGTGTCGGTCGAGAGGCCAGTTGAGGTCCAAGCGCCTCTGTTGGTGAGAATTCAGCTATGGCCGGCCGAAGGGAGGCGAAGTATACCTGCAACCAGAGTTGGAAGACCCAGAGAGGACCATTCTGGTGTGGGTCGACCTTGTGGAGGGTCGCCTCGGCAAGGCATCGGAAAAGTTGGGCGAGAATATTGGAACTCAGTGCCAAGACGTGACCACTAGCCAGGGCTTCGGCTACCGGCATGTTCTCGACCAAACACTTGTTTGACTTGGTACAACAAACGTATTTGTTGTACCAGTAGAAGAGGAAGGCTTCATGCTCTCCCTCTCGTAGGTCTTCTTCTCCTCGGCCGGCGAAGTGAAGATAGAGGGTGTTGTAATTGCAGAAGTTCTTGTGGAGCTTCTGAATATCTTCCTTCGACGGGATATGACCGTCACGGTTCAAGGTCTCGAAGGCCCGACGGTCGAAGAGCGTTTTCAGGTCGATATTCGACGGATGCCCAGAGAGGGTCGCGTCGACAGGGATCCCGGTCGCCGAAGTCCCCAGAATGGCAGTGATATCCAGGACGGTGGGACCAATGGGACCCAGAGGAATGACCATCGTGTTGGTGGCCGAGCACCAGAAGCACAGAGTGGCTTGGAGAAGCTCCTTGTCGGGGACGATTTCCATATACGAAAGGAGGATGACTTCGTAGATGCCAAGGGCCTTCCATTGCTTGCCGAAGAGTCGTTCCATTCGAACGACCCAGGCTGCCCAGGATGTGGTCGTCGAGGGCCAGGAGCCCTGGGGTTTAGCCGCATCCCATCGCGACCATTCAAACCCTTGAAGCAAGGGTGTTAGGCAGTGCTCCTGTAGAAGGCCGATGATAGTCGGCGGTATTGTAGCCTTGAAGAGAGGACCCAGGATTTGGTACTGGGTGCTCATGTCGTTTTCAAACCGGATGGTCTTGATCGAGCTCCGATCAACAATCTTCTGGTGTTGGTCACATTCCCTGGAAAACTTGGAGATGAAGGACGCCATTGTGAGAAAGAGGCACGGAGTAAAAGGGTTGTCTGGGTTGGGGATTTAAAGACGAAGACTTGGAATAGGAGAAATGCACTAGAAATCGATGGCAGAGGATTTCAGGAAGTTTGAGAGCGTAAAAGTACAAATGAGGGAATTTCGGTATTTATAGAGTTATGGGGGGAAGAGCAATCGTTCGAAATTCAAAACAAAGGGCAAAATCGACCGAAGGAATTGTTGATCATGATGAACATTTGGGAAATGCGGTTGAAAAGACCGAAGGTTTTAGGGTTTTGGGGGCGCATGATTGCGTGTGACGGCGAAATTAATGACGAAAGACGGTTTGACGCCCACACGATGACAAATGGGCTCACGGACTGAGGTAGTGGCTCGCGGATTGAGATAGTGGTCATGATGGCAAGACGGTTCAGGCTGCCGCACGCCTTAGACGTCATTATGGGGGATTGGCCATGTTAGAGGACGCCACGTGGCGAGTGGGTTAGCAGGATCAAGATCGTGCGATCGTGCTCAATAAATGCGCCTTGGAACTCGGGTATTAGGATCCTGAGTGGTAGATTCGCTTCTTCAAGGCCGAAACTCGGCCTAAGGTTTCAGGCCGAGGACCTCAGAAGCGATGGGGCAATGTTTGGGCCCAAAATAATAGTTTGGGCCGAGGGTAGGATCACTCTCGGCCCAGGAGGCCGGGCGGCAAAAGGACCATGGATCGGTCAACCCGTGGGAGTCCAAACCTAGGGCGGTTAGGACGAATCCTAGTGCAATGGGGAGTCTCGACGGGATCGGATATCCAGGAAACTAATCCAGCTTAGCTAAGGGCTAGGTTCATAGTCCTAGTAGATGTAGGACTGGTCGAGATGATCCGGAGAGGGAAACCTAGTCCGAGTAGGATTTAAACTCGGACTCAAAGTTCAGTACTATAAATAGGGGACGCTGTGCATCAGAAAAAGCCCCCTGCAAATCAACACAAAATTGCCCTGCGCAAACTCTCACAACTTGAGATCTTTTTCTTTTCCTTTTTCGCTGACACATCTTCCGTTGGCATCAACAGCACTGTGGAAGCAACCGGTGATATCTTAAGTCGGCATAGATAGCTCTGTCACCGTAGAGTCGGTCGGTCTCGCAGTATCTTCCGTTGGCATCAACAGCACTGCGGCGAGAACGGTCGATTACCTATCCAAGTCTCGGTCGAGAAGGGTTTTCGAATCCTTGTTGGTCGAGGTCATCTCATTAGCCTTCTCGGCGAGGTGAGGTGTCACAGTTATTACATTCGGCACATTGCAAGCCGAATTCGGTTCGTGAACTTTGTAAGAAATAGCAGCCTTGTCTTCAGGCTCGAGAACCCAAGAGGCCGAGGCGTGTTCCTTTCTCGGCCGCAATCGCAAGACGCAGAAGTCAGTAGCGCGACCCAACGCAGCATCATCAAATTTACTCCTCGGCCGAGCCTCGGCCGACGAGTTGGCACGCCCCGCAATCACCGAAGGACGTAGTTAGCTTAGAATATACTCGGCCTGCGCGCCACGTAGGCTTTGTAATTTCTAGGGTCAACAGATACTTATATTAAAAATTAACAACTTAAAAATAAAACTTTTCACCATTTATATAAACATGTGATAAATCACTCGTGTTCCAAACACAATAAAAATAAAAATTTCTCCAATCTTCGAGATAGCAGATATGGGGCCTTTTAATCATGACATTGTTAGGGTCAAAGGTGAAGTTAATGCCGTGCACGATTTTACAACTGCAATCGTGCAAATTATTCCAATAATGCTGCAAAACCATAATAACTAGATAAGGGAATTTTTTTTTTACCTAACTATTATGTATTAAAATACGAGTATCCATCGTAAAATTAATTGATATCATGAAATTAATTGAGAATAAAAATTAATTGATATCATGAAATTAATTGAGAATAAAAGAATGAGAAGTTCAAAATCATTTCAACTGTTAGAGAAACCGAAAGTTAAATTTCTTTTTCCACAATGATATTCGTATTTTCAACAACTATCGTCAATTATTTTTTTCTATGCAGTATGAATTCTTTAAGTACATGCAGTACTCTTAGGAGTTCATCAACAAAAATATATACTTGTCAAAATATAAGCAGAATATAATAATATTTGTGTAACAATACTGGTTTGTCATTAATCTACAGCTTACAAAGTTAGATCAACATCTAACCAGTTTCTGCACTGTATTAGTATCTGTACTTTTCTTTTCTTTTCTTTTTACCTATAAGTTTTCTTAAGAAAAAGAAAATGCTAAAGCATTAAAACCCTAAAAGTCACATATTTAATGATCTTTGGGAGTAGAACTTTCGTGTTCGTGCATAGAGCATTAAAGCTACGCCAGTTCCCAGAAAACAAAGGCAGCCCCATATAATAAAAGTGCTTCTGTAGCAAGCCATTCCCATGCACTTCCCGTCACCATCATGATTTCCTTCTTTGTGGTAAAGAACAGCAGACAAGTATCCAAACACAAAAGACCCGATTGATATGTTGGCCACCACCACATTGTGGTTCACTGAGAAACTCTTGGTCCCAAACAGCTCTGTGGTTATGGACACTGCGATTGAAGTAATAGCTCCAGTACAGACTCCTATAATTGCTGTGCTGATGAAAAGTGAGAGGTTGGCTGGGTTGAGAAGCAAGAAGAAGGCTCCTGCTATTGGTGCCATTAATGCAACTACTAATGCTGGCCTTGAAATCATATACTTACTCCTGCAAAAATGGAAGGATAAAAAAAATAGGAATTTTAACGAAAAATTCCCGATACTGTTTATTTTAACAAAAAACTACATTTTTATACTAAAAAAGTCAATCTTAGTGGCTAGTACTATTCACTTTACCCTTTATTTTATCCTTATCGTTAAAACTTAAAATTTTCAAGTTTTTTTTATTAGTTTTCTTTATAAAAAAAACACATCATCCACATATATCAAATGTCTTTTCAATTTATCAAATTATTCGCTTGTCACACAGTCTGAATCTCAATCACTGTTACGTGGGACAATATAACATATCAAATATGTGAGTTATGAACAAGTGAACAAGAATTACATTTGGACTATCTCCAACCCATGAGATCAAGCTTAAAATATAAGCTTTAAACCCTCCCCCCACACCACCTCCAACCATTGGGCTAAAATAAGTTCAGGTGAAAATATATCTTTGGGCTAGATTCCTCATAGAATTTAAGTTTGATTTAAATTATTATGAACCCACCAAACTGTCATATTTCAAACATTTTTTTTTCTGTTTTTTTACTTATACTCTAACGGCTATGATCAAATGAGATCAAATCTAATGGTAAAAAAAAAATTTGACAGTCCAAAATTAAATGTAACGTCTAAAATAATTTAAATCAAATTTAACTTAAAGTTGTATAACTATACGTAATTGTATGATTTTTAATTACTTATCAGAATTTAAATATTTTTAGATTAAAATGTTCATAAAATAAATTAGGATAATCTACATAAATTTTATTTTAAAAAAAAGTTACAAAAAAAAAAACGTTAGGCTAAAATCATTATTTAATAATTTCAGGCTAAAATTTTAAGCCATAAGGGTTGGAGAAGAAAAACAGTTTCTGGGTTATGGCTTAAAAATTTTTGGCTTAGATTTTTAAGCTTTATCTCCAAAGGTTAGAGATGGTCTTAATATATAGAGCATAATTGATGTCCTTCAACAAATATTGAAATTATGCAAATGACCCTCTACCACATAAGGAGTGTTGCCCTTACACAACGTCGTGTCATCGAATCTCATCCGCTCTCTAATCTAGCATCTAACAATTCTATCATTTGATAAATAAATTAAAAAAAACAATATTAAAATTATTAAAGTAAAAATAAATGAGAGAGGGAGGGAATACCTTGAGAAGAAATAGTCCAAAAGAGAAGGCATGAGACGGCCAAAAAACCCAAATGAAGAGGATAAAGAGACCAATGAAGAAGTTCTGGACGAGCCCCGGGACTCTGAAATCTGTCCCAAGTTGTTCAAGAACACCAACCCAAGTGTTGCACCGAACAAATACACAAAGAAATATAACCAAAAATCAATCCTTGTCACCATCAACTTCACTCCAATCTCCTCCCTAACACCAACTTCAAGAACTTGTCTAGCATCTAATTCTTCTCCCACATTCTCTAAGCTCCCCGTTTCGTTGTTCTTCTCCTCTATGGTAAAATTATACACTCTTCTCTCTCTGTTTATGTTCCATTTTTTTGAAAATACTTCTCTCATTTTATCCACAAGCGGGATTACTAATGGGACTAATAGGAACAATCCGGTTCCTATTACATTATGCAAAGGAGATAACCCGCTATAAAGCGACCCTAAACTGCTAATCACCGCGTAGATTCCTGTAGCAATTGTTATGACGAACATAAAAACAAACCCGGCTTCCATGTTACTTTGCCTTCCCATCAGATCAATGTCTCTAACCAATGGCGCGACGATAACACACACAACAAGTGGCAAGAGAGAGTTGAGAAGTAAGTAGGCCTTGGCTCTTCTGTGAGGCGAAGATGAAAATGCAGCGCCAACAATATCTGTATAAATCTTGGCGCTCAATCCTTGGTAACTTGTTGTTATCCCCACGGCAATTTGTTGATGACATGGGAAGTTTCTAATGCTGACTACATAGCACACAGTGTTGATCCAGCAAATGCTATTCCCAGCCATAACAGTTAACAAGAAAATCTGCCAATAGGATGGTGATGGGATTAGGTTTGTGATGAAGAGGAACTGGACGCCATACCCGATTAACCCCAGAAACGAACCGATCATGAGGACTATCCAGAGGGGTAAGTGGATGGCAGCAATGCCGGAAAACCATCCGAGAAGTTTTCCGGCATCTGAGGCGAAGGCGAGGTTATTGAGCTGTAGTTGGGTCATGGAGAGGACGTTTTTGAGCTGGGAGGAGTAAGCTGGGAAGTTGCTGTTGGTTCCATTGATGGACTGGAGCCATATGATTCCCACAAGGCTTAGCCATTGGAGAGAAGAAGAAGAAGAAGAAGAAGAAGACGACATGACGAAATATGAGGTGGGTTTTGATGCAATTAGGATTTCTGTTACTGTTTACTGGTGATTTACAGGTGCAGAATATTGATTTATAAAGCGTGGTGTACCTATATGTTAGGCTTTGGAGAGGAGGTAGGAGGAGGAGAGGGGTGTAGTGTGAAAAGAGGGTAAGCAACAGCCAAATGCTGGCAGATTGAGGAGGACCATAGGAGTTTATATGTCCATTCGTTTTCTGAGTTACAAAATTGACAGATAACTGGGGATAGGGAGGAGTGTGTAACCATTTATATAGGGTTTCTTCTAAAATTTGTTTTTGTTAGGAAAGGAAATTGAACGTTTATTTTATTTTATTTTTCATTATTTCATCAACCCATTAGTAAATGGAAAAACTAAAATGAAAAAAAAATGGTAGGTTTTGTATTTACTTTATAAATATATCTTTCCTCTCTTCTTGGTCTAGTCTTTTCCCAATTATTTTCATTCAAAGTCATGTAGAAACAGAAAATACAAAAGAACGGAGAGAGGGATAAGAGACTTCTACACGCTTGTTTCCCCCTCTCTCTAACTTTTTATCTAATGTTAATAATAGGAAGACCAAAATTTTAAACCAAATTTGCAAACCAAATAATGTGTCACTAATAGGAAATAAGAACATTAATCAACATTTGAGTAATAATCCAATCATCAACAACCATATCATTTAATTACAAAATTTGGTTCCTCTAATATCTCCCTTTAACTAAATTTTGTATTAATCATGAAGTAAGTTTTCCTCCCAATCATGTGACCTTGACTTTCTCATTTCTTCTTATCCAAACAAAGCTTCAAAATGAAGGCTATAAAATCCAGGTTATCCCTAACCTGAGTGCACTATTTCCAAGCCGAAAGTGTATTTTGAAGCTATAACATCCAGGTTATCCCTAACCTGACTGCACCATTTCCAAGCCGAAAGTGTCCTTAATCTCGTCATCTTATACTTTAACTAATGCTTCTTCTCAATGTTAAATGAGGCTCTAAATTAGAGTCCTCTGCCATCGTTGATTTAAAAAGGTATAATTTTGGTTAAAAACCATATGGCCCTATAACTTCATAAAAATAAACAAGAATAAAGGGTAACTTTCTTTCAAACAAAACTGAGGGCAAACTTCATAAAAATAATTAAATAAGAATATGGAGGAGGGAGGGGGGCATGTTTATCCCATTAACCAATTTTTTATCCTTAATTCTTCATATTCTCATTCTTTATAGCATTCATACTATGCAAGTAAACATGCCATGAACATTAGCTAAATAACCTTTTATAATGGGGTATAATTGATTGATTCTCTCACCTTAACTGAATTTCGGTATAGACTTTAGAATCGTCCTTATTTGGAAAAGGGCTTTTTTTTCTTTCAAATTAATGTTAAAATAGTTAGTTAAAGTGACTAGTATATTGGATTGATGGCTCTTTTCTATCACTTGTAAAAGTCACATTTATTTTGACTATTTGCAACCGACGAAAAGGGAAAGAGAAAAACAATCAGAGGTTGATTTGCTTTTCAAGTTTTCTTCATGCAGAGCAGAGTAGCTAGGTATATAGTGGTTGTGCTTATGCAATGTGGTTCTCTAATGACCACCACATTCACACAATCAATGGTTTTTATTTGAGTGTGATAGCTAGAAACAGATAAACAAGGAATTATGGTGTTAATAATTAGGCAATTAGATGTAAAAGAGCTCGTGATATTAGTATAAAGAAGATTTTATTTTTTTGTCAAACATAAGCTTCATTTATAGAAGAAAATGTGCAAAAGATTAATTTAATAAACGCTGCTAGTAGGCTAAGTGGACAAAGAAGTCCTAACAAAGCACATGATAATCCAATTACTCTGTCGGTTGACAAAAGTCATCTTTGCACACCTTCATTTTGAGCAAGCGACTCGCTCTCGAGGTCAAAGCACCAATCATGATGCATATATATAGAGAGAGTTTTGTAATTGGTTAATCCGTTGAAGTTGAACTAGTAGATAGAACTGTGGAAACAAAATAGTAGGAGAATTTTACGATTTGAATTGTTGTGTATTATTCTCTCCATGAGGCTTGATATATACCAGTAGAATTGTCTACGTACATGGAATCCCTAATTCTTTTTTTGTAAGGCCCCATAGAAATATGCTATGCTGAAGTGAGTCAAGCTAAAGCAATCGTAGTATTTATATCATTTGTAGGTGAGGCTAACTCCTCATGAGGTAATTGTATGATTAATCAAGAAGGAAATCTCTACAATACAAAAGTTACAATTATACTTTAAATATAAATTGTTGACTTATGCCAACACTAGTGCTGTTAATATTTTAAGACGGTGTTTATTAAAGATTTTTTAGTAAGATTGTTATACAATCACATGTATAGAATCTTCAATTATAACAAAAGTATGTAGGGTTAAAACCTTGAGAAGATAACTACAACACATAGCTGCGTCACGATCTCACCCAAAAAAAAATCTCGTACAGTATAGCTTTGGAATGAGCCGTGTGCAAGTTGGTGGGTGCAACTACAAACACATTATGTGATATAGGCAAGATGGTAGGATTATGACCATGCCATCAAATTCTATATCCTAGATTTTGTGCTCTCTTACCATGAAAAGACAAGGGGCCATGCATCTTCTTAAGGACAAGAGATAGGGAAAGCCCCATGTTAATGTGTGTCACAAATTTAATCGTGTGACATCATCCATGAGAGCATGTAGACCAGTTGGCTCAAAGATTCCTTATATATCTAAAGAATGGGAATTGCCCATGTGTATGTCATAATCTAGTTAATTTACCGTATGTAGAATAGGAGGAGAATGTGAACATGGTAAAAAGAATGGCATGTAGTGACGGCTATATATATTTACAGACCTTTTAGACAAGCGTTATAATGGAAGGGATTTTCATTTTTTTTTTAAATGGGATTAGTTATGAGCCCACACCACATTGAACTTAAATTTTTTTTTTTAAGTTGCACCTTGTAGATCATCATAACAAAATATTAATCAAATCAAAACTATTTGAGACATTTAATTGAGTAAAAAGAAATTGACGAACAATATGTTCTAAGAAACATTAAAATTTCATTGTAATAAATAAATAGACAAATAATTTCAAATTAAATCGATTTTTTGTAAGAATGATCTATAAATCGAGACTTACAAAATAAAACGGTTCGAATTGTTGAAGATCGATGTGAAATGAGTCTCACAACTAATTCCTATTTAAAAATATAAAAAAAATTAACAGAGATCTCTTCCCTTAAAACAGCCTGACCCCTTTAGTTAGAAATCTTTTTAAGTAATCCATTTGTAGAGTTTGTGACTTGGAAGTAATAGTCTTGATAGACAAATTAATCAAAAATTAAAATTTTTGAGTGAGGGTTGTCATATATGTCATGTTTCTGAAAATTATCCAATCATGTGTTAAGAAGTTTTTCCTCACATTAAGGGTTTGATTAAGTGGACGCTAATTAGTCAAAATTACCTTCCCCTAAGTAATTACCTTTGGACCTCCTTGCTAGTTGTCTTTTGATACTGACATGGCTATACTTCCCTGGCTGCCAAGACATTGTGCTCAAAATTAACTCTTTCTTTGGGACGTGACAGCCTACCTTATGGCTAGTACACCTTGGTAGTAAAATACATTGTTTTAGTTAATGTCTACGGCTTTTCACAAATAAACTCACATTTCACAGTCAGAAACATTTAAAGCACGATTTTGAAGAAAAATACCAATGAACACAATTTTACTCCCCTCGACATTCACAGTTTATATGTGAGGGCCAGTTCGTTTTAATTTATAATTTAATTCTTGAAGTGTTTCTCACTAATATTAACAGTTGTTGAGAAACATGCACCAGTTATGTATAATTTCTAACATAACACGGGTGGCTTAATTTTAGTACAATCATGATAACCACCTAAGAAGAACAGTAATAATTTCTCTGTATTCTTTTGCTTTTTGCATATATTGGACGAATTCAAGCAAAACTTTAATTCCCAAACTAATAGTTAAGCTTGAGATTAGGGACTCTGCCACTACCATGTAATGCTGGTGCTTAATTGATTAGGCCCACACGCAATGCCATAAAAATTGACATTAAGCCGAACCCAGTAAAAGTCGGTGTCCCTCTTCAATTGACCTGATTGGGTTTTCTCAATTAGGATAAACAAATGATCATGATTAACTTGGCTAATAAATCAAACTCTCTTTCACTAAACCAAACTTGCCGCAAAGGAAAAAGAACATCAACACGGGAAACCACAATCATCACGAAGCCCCACATGCCCCAAAAAAAACTTGATTATTTTGACTTTACTAATGTCTGTGGATACCACATAATCTATCATATCACTAATTTTAAACGCTTGATTGTGTATAAATTGGTAATACATAAATAATCTTGGTAATACATAAATAATCTTTCTCGTGGATATTATAGACAGTGGTGAATTCAAGTCACGAACTTTGCGAGTTCTAGGGTTAAAAGTTTAATTTTTAGATAAAATTAGAGCACGAAGCGTGCAAAAAATAAAATATTTTATTTACAGAGTTATTTCGTCGAACACTTAGTAGGCTTATTATCGTTAGCCAAACCATGTTGCACACATATCAACATATACGACATAATGTTAAAGCAATCTGATAAATGATATCAAGATAATTTGTCGAGTGTCGTCGACAAAACCAATCGAGATATGCTTAGATCAAACAGTTGATAAGCACAAAAGGTTTGTACCAGACATTCAAAGGGTTTTCAGAAAATCTTCACATATATATTTCCCAAACCGTCCTGGAACTACAGTAGTTCCAATGTACATTTGCCTCTTACTATAGAAAACAATAATACTAAACACCAACTATTTTTTCTATTCTAATGTCAAGTTTCTGACATTGCGTGAAATTAGTATATTATAGACTTGTGTAAATTCGTGTATGGCCTATCATTTTATATAAGAGAAATGAGACGAGTTCGGCCTAGAGTTGAAGTTTTACCGTGTACATATAAGAACATTCTGCATGCTCATTAAGTGCTTTGATTTTTCCTTATTATTTAGGTGTAGGAGGTTGGACCTCATTTACATCTTGGCCATAGTGGTAGTTCCACTGCCCAACTACTTCTAGTTAGTGATCAATCCATCGATCACTGCAGTTCATAAAAGTTATACATATTAACATATTCATTAATATAAGACTAGCCACCTCAGTCAAGCTATAACTTACAAACATAAGTATTCTTGAAATTTTTAGGTCGATAGATCAAGGGTCCCATCTAATAATACCGATAATATCCTCAATTTGGTAATTATCACATGCCCAATCTGTCAAATGTGCGATTTTTATCATAAAAAGCATCGGTGTTAGTTAGAGTGGAATAAGCATATTTAAACTCTTTCTTTCTTCTTTTCCTCACCAATATGGGATAGCCAAGAGGTACACTAAGCTCAAGGACCACTAATTGACAGAGGTTAAATTTCCTAGTCGTTTGTAGACCATGATTTATGTAGAAGAAGAAGCTGAAGGACCACCAAGTTCAAAAATCCGTCCCTTTCTCACCCGATTCTCTCCACAATCTATGTAATTAATTTAGAGTAGAATGTTGCTTATAAAATAATCCTTATCGTTTAATTATGTAGACTAGATCGATTTCGTACACATTAATCAAATATACACTCCTTTAAATCCATACAAAAAAATATATAATTTGGTATTTTATTTATTTACGTTTTAAAGTCTAATAGGGAAGAGAAAGCCCTTTTGGTTTGAAGAAATTCTGAAAATTCAACCTGTTTGCATGGTGGACTTGTTGAAACGTTTCAGAGAAGATTTGAAAGCAACAACATGCATCTTAACCACCACAACAGAGTCTCCTGAAAACGATCCCCATGTCCCATCCATCGATGGACCTTTAAAACAAGGAATTTGAGGCTCTCAACAGTGCCAACAAGAATGCTATGGTAATCCCTATCTAGGAGGACTTATAGAAAAACAAAAAACCTAAAAACAAAAAAGAGAGCAAGGATCAATGTATCCTAAGTTGGACGAAATCAACTTCGCCTCGAGTGGGACATTAACTTTAACTTACATGTGAGACATTTGTTTATACATAAAACACTTGTTAAATGATACATGTTTATATATGAGACGCATGTGATGTTCTTGTTTAACGACATCTGTTTATATACGAGATACATGTTTAATGACACTTGTTTAATGAAACAGGAGTTGACTATATTGATTCTCCTTAGCCTTGGCCTCAGTCCAGACCAAAAATTGTTATTAGAGATGTTGTAAACATACAATAATATGGTAGTATATTTTCTAGGAAAATAAAGAACAATTTAACAACAATATATATTGAAGTTCTAGTCCCTTGAAATTTGAAGGTCCATTTAACATTGGCCCATTGGGCAACAACATAGGCTGCATTGCAGATATGGGACTACATATATTAATTAAAGTTGACTGTATTATTTTTTTTCGAACGAATTCGTGGCACCACTTTTTTTTACATAATTTACACGTTTTTATCAGACTTACTCCGTAATGTATTTCAACAATCGGGATTTTTTATCTTTTAGATCTTCCTCAAAGATCATGTTTATAAAAAATCACCCAAATCTAAAGCCATATGACTATTGGATTAAGAGTTTATAGTTTCTTTATAGAACTGTTTCGTCCATTTTCTTCACTACAAATGAATGTCTTAATAGTTTTAGATTTTTGGTAGACATGATCTTTGATGGAAGACTTAAAAGATAGATAGTTCGGATAGTTGAATACATTACCAAGTACGCGCTACAAAAACGTGTGTAAAAAATTGTGTAAAAAAGGTGGCTTCATAGATCTGCTCCCATTTTTCTTTGCCTATAATTTATGATCTTGTAGCTTTTGTTTTCTACAAAGCACGCAATTATTTCCCAAAAATTCTTAGCAGATGTGCTCCATATTATATGGCAAAGATTGAAGGTCCAAACATAGGTAGTAGTGTGTATCTTAAGAAGGACGACCAGCCAGGATGGTACCAAATGCTAGTTATGTATTTATGATTTTCTTGAAAGATTGAGATGTGGTAGATTCAGTAATGCATGATGTAGTACAACAAGTGTGCTACTTGAAGAACTTAGATTTAAGGAATTTAAAATTATCAATAATAAAATGGAAAGGTGATATTACCTGAGGATATTTCTTACTCTAGCATGTTGAAATTTAGAGAGTATATAATTTTATGACTGGTAGTAAGACAAGTTATTATAATAATATATTTTATTTTCTAATATATTCTTAAGATTTTAGAGATTATCGTCTCATTCTATTTCCTTATAAAACTAGTTTTTCTTTTCTTTTCATTGATTTGTGAATCTCAAGTCAATGGAAATAAGGCAACAACTTAAAAAGCTGCTTTGGATTGGGATTTGGAAAAGAGAAGTTTCCACGATCCTTAAAGCATATGAGAATCCGGTTTGATAGCCAAAAGGTACACTAAGCTCAAGGACCACTAATTGACAGAGGTTAAATTTCCTACTAGTTTGCAGACCATGATTTATGTACAAGAAGAAGCTGAAGGACCACCAAGTTTGAAAATCCGTCCCTCTCTCACCCGATTCTCTCCACAATCTATGTAATTAATTTAGAGTAGAATGTTGCTTATAAAATAATCCTTATCGTTTAATTATGTAGACTAGATCGATTTGGTACACATTAATCAAATATACACTCCTTTAAATCCATACAAAAAAAATATATAATTTGGTATTTTATTTATTTACGTTTTAAATTCTAATTGGAAAGAGAAAGCCCTTTTGGTTTGAAGATATTCTGAAAATTCAACCTGTATGCATGGTGGACTTGTTGAAACGTTTCTGAGAGGATTTGAAAGCAACAACATGCATCTTAACCACCAGAACAAAGTCTCCTGAAAACGATCCCCAGGTCTCATCCATCGATGGACCTCTAAAACAAGGAATTTGAGGCTCTCAACAATCCCAACAAGAATGCTATAGCACTCCCTATCTAGGATGACTTCTAGAAAAACAAAAAAACAAAAAAACAAAAAACAAAAAAACAAAAAACAAAAAAGAGAGCAAGGATCAATGTATCCTAAGTTGGACGAAATCAACTTTGCCTCGAGTGGGACATTAACTTAACTTACATGTGAGACATTTGTTTATACATAAAAGACTTGTTAAGTGATACATGTTTATATGTGAGACGCATATGATGCTCTTATTTAACGATATCTGTTTATATACGAGATACTTGTTTAATGACACTTGTTTAATGAAACAGGAGTTGACTATATTGATTCTTCTTAGCCTTGGCCTCAGTCTAGACCAAAAATTGTTATTAGAGGTGTTGTAAACATACAATAATATGGTTTCTCTAGTATATTTTCTAGGAAAATAAAGAACAATTTAACAACAATATATATTGAAGTTCTAGTTTCTTGAAATTTGAAGGTCCATTTAAGATTGGCCCATTGGGCAACCACATAGGCTGCATTGCAGATATGGGACTACATATATTAATTAAAGTTGACTGTATTATTTTTTTGGAGCAAATTCGTGGCACAACTTTTTTTGCACAATTTACACGTTTTTATCGGACTCATTTCATAAATGTATTTCAACAATTGGGATTGTCTATCTTTTAGGTCTTTCTCAAAGATCATGTC
The DNA here is from genome assembly GCF_916048215.2 of Malus sylvestris. Taxonomy (NCBI): domain Eukaryota; kingdom Viridiplantae; phylum Streptophyta; class Magnoliopsida; order Rosales; family Rosaceae; genus Malus; species Malus sylvestris. Next base: position 5,019,637 of record NC_062270.1, on the reverse strand, counting down.
TATAAAAAATCACCCAAATCTAAAACCATATGATCATTGGATTAAGAGTTTATAGTTTCTTTATAGAACCATATTCGTCCATTTTCTTCACTACAAATGAATGTATTAGGTGATTTTTGGTAGATATGATCTTTGATGGAAGACTTAAAAGATAGATAGTTCGGATAGTTGAATACATTACCAAGTACGCGCTACAAAATCATGTGTAAAAAATTGTGTAAAAAAGGTGGCGTCACATATCTGCTCCCATTTTTCTTTGCCTATAATTTATGATCTTGTAGCTTTTGTTTTTTTTACAAAGCATGCAATTATTTCCCAAAAATTCTTAGCAGATGTGCCCCATAGTATATGGCATGGATTGAAGGTCCAAACATAGGTATAGTGTGTATCTTAAGAAGGACCAGCCAGGATGGTACCAAATGCTAGTTATGTATTTATGATTTTCTTGAAAGATTGAGATGTGGTAGATTCAGTAATGCATGATGTAGTACAACAAGTGTGCTACTTGAAGAACCTAAATTTAAGGAATTTAAAATTATCAATAATCAAATGGAAGGGTGATTTTACCTGAGGATTTTTCTTTTATGGTACATTTTTATGATGTTAAAAGTAAAAAAAAAAATGTATTCAAGTGTTTTGACGTAGTTGAAATTAACATATTTCTTACTCTAGCATGTTGAAAATTAGAGAGTATATAATTTTATGGCTGATAGTACGACAAGTTATTATAATAATATATTTTATTTTTTTAATATATTCTAAAGATTTTAGAGATTCTCGTCTCATTCTACTTCCTCGTAAAACTAGTTTTTTCTTTTCATTGATTTGTGAATCTCAAGCCAGTGGAAATAAGGCAACAACTTAAAAGCTGCTTTTGGATTGGGATTTGGGAAAGAGAAGTTTCCACGATCCTTAAAGCAGATGAGAATCCAGTTTGATAGCAGCTTACCAACTTTGAATTGGAATCGTAAAAAGCAGATGATCTGTTATCTTATTTCCTTGAAAAAGCCCGTTCCCACTGTGCTCACGGGCCAGCTGGCCTGCTAGTGGTAATGGGAATTCTCTTGTTCTCTATTCAAAGACTTGGTAGCCTCCGGGACCTACTCCACTATATTGAATTAGCTTTTATTTTGATAGAACTCTATGCAAAAGAAAAAGGCTGAATAGCCAAAATGGTCCATAAGATTTGCATAACTCATCACTTTGGTCCTTAACATTTCAAATCGATAAAAGTGGTCCCTTAGATTGTCCATCATCCATCATTTTGGTCATTCTGTTAAAAACTCCGTTAAGTGTCCCGGAGCTCTTGGCTGGAAGTTTGGATAATTTTCAAAGCTTCGTAACTCAATTGTTTCTTAACCAAATTCGACCCATAATATATCAAAATGAAGATAGGAAAATGTAGACTAACATTATACCTATTTGGAAGCCCAATGGGTGCCAGAGATAGCCGAAAAATAGTCTCAAAGTTGACTGGTCCGAAGGAAAACTGGAAAACTCGTCGAAAACTGGATAAACTTTAAACGTTCATAACTTCTTTAATATTCAACGAAATCAAGTGATTCAAAAACGAAAATCATACTTCTCGACGAGAAAAAAAGAATGGTACCTTTTTAGATGGCTAAATCGACGTGGTTTAGCTGAAAACGGCTCAAAAGTGGTTGTCTTGGTCTCAAGTTAGCCACTTTCGAGCCGTTTTTCGGCCCAACCACGGTGATTTAGCCGTCTAAAAAGAACCATTCACTTAATCTTGTCAAGAACTATGATTTTTGTTTTTGAATCACTTGATTTCGTTGAGTATTGAAGAAGTTATGAACGTTTAAAGTTTACTCAATTTCCGGCGAGTTTTTCAGTTTTCCCTCGGACCAGTCAACTTTGAGGCTATTTTCCGGCCATCTCCGGCAGCCATTGGGCTTCCAAATAGGTATAATATTATTCTACACTTTCCTATCTTCATTTTGATATATTGTGGGTCAAATTTAGTTAAGAAACGATTAAGTTACGAAGCTTTGAAAAATTGCCCAAAGTTTCGACCAAGAGCTCCGGGACACTTAACAGAGTTTTTAACGGAATGATCAAAATGATGGATAGTGGATAATCTCAAGGACCACTTTTATCGATTTGAAATGTTAGGGACTAAAGTGATGAGTTATGCAAATCTCAAATACCATTTTGGCTATTTAGCCAAAGAAAAAAAAATACACATCGTTTAAATCTTGTATTTCTAGAGTCCAATTATTAACTTGATAAATGTGGCTAACAATTGAATTAAAAACAAAAAAACAATCTCATTTTCTCAACCAAGTTTTGAGTTCGAATTTTATGGACGAAAATAATTTAGTAATAAATAAATAAATTGATAATTGTGCACCATATTCTTGCTAGTCTTCTCTATGGTAATCAAAAGTTTTTTTAGAGAAATTCCTCCAAAAAAAATCTAAAGAAACTTGAACTAGTCCGGCCCAACTTGTTACCAGGCCTACGCACACAACAACCCGACTCATTTAAGATCCGACCCGACCGTTTCCTTCGTTTCCAAATTCTTAATTGCAGAAATGCCCGCAATACAAAAGCTTGTACAAAATTCCCAGTACGCGCCTCGTCCCTCTACTCCGTCATCTCCAACTCCCGCCGAAACCCTAATTCTAATCGCCGCTCCAGATGGCGGTGGTCGCCGAGAGCTCTTCGGCTTCGCCTAACCCGCCGGAAGACAAGCCGGTGATCGTTAGGGTTAAACGCAAGGCATTGCAGTCCTCACTCGACGCTTTCTGTGAGTGTCGCTTAGTTTGTATCCATTTTTCTCTTTTTATCTTGTTTGGTTGCCGGGAAACTGTAGGAAAGTGGAAAATAAACTTGCTTGAACTTGCAAACTGTGAAAAAATTGGAATTTGTGACGAATTTCGGAACATTGTGCAATGTAGGGCTGGAAATCAATGAGAGGCCGGTGAAGCGTCCGTTGGTGGATTTTGAGAAGCTTTCGATGTTGGATTCAGCTGGAAAGGGTAACGAATGGTGCTCGTATTTGTCAAGCATTGTTGTTTTATATATGTGCGCGTGTGTGAACTGTAATTACTGAAATTACTAATATTTGGACTAACACAAAGTTATCCAACTGTTTTTGTTCACTTTGATGTAATCGTTTTGTTAAAAAATTGTATACTAAATAGTTGCGATTTTCGTTATACCCAACAAAGAAATTCCTTTATGAGTTGTTGGATATGTTGTTAATGGAGTTATTGATTAAAAAGTTACTGAGTATGCTGAATATGATCAAAGTTTTTATTTTTTATTGTTCTGTTGATTAGCAATTGACAAGGTTACGTTTTTTTTCTTTCAGTTTTTGGTTGTCTCTGTTGAATTAGAATAGGGTTTTGTGATTTTGCAGATTTCATTAGAAGATGGAAATTTTTAAAACTCTTACAAAACGTGGTGCTAATTTCTTATATTTTTAATGCAGCAGAACTGAAAACCAAGAAGGTTTTGGTACAGCATGTAGAGACAGTAAGCAGCTTTGACACCAGTGTTGATGTTGTGAAATCATTTCTGGTGAGCAGGGCTGCGCATCTCTTAATTTTGTTCAATAACTATTCTTGTTTTGTAAACTATTTACATAAGCATGTGTTCAGGAATGCCATGTAGCTCAGCTTATTGTTTTAAGGCTTTGTGACCCCTCCACCCCTTCCCCTGTCCCCCGTCCTCTCCACAATCTCCTTTCTCTCTCTATCTCACTCAGCAAGTTCATTATTCCCATTGCAAGATTCTGTGTGTGATTCCCATGTCATCTACTACTAAGAGGTTGGTGAAAATGTCTCACTGTTTCTTTTAGGACCCTAATACTGGTGACATGCGTGATCGTAAAACAAAGATTGGAGAACGTAAATACGCTTTGAGAAAGGAGAATGTAAGCTATCTGTCTCCTCCTCTTGGTCTTACGCACTTTATTACATTTTTACTTTCTAATGTACTGTCCCTAAGGTTACTTGAACTTATTCTTTCATTCCCATTGTAATAGCAGAAACAAGATCTGATTTTGTCTAAAGCCAGACAGAGGAAGGAGGTACGTGATATAGTATAAGTTAATTGTATTGTTAGTCCATCAAGTACAGGATTTGTTATCCCTTGTGCTTCCATTAATATGATTTGTTCTTTCATGTCTTAGAGAGATAACGACGCACTAAATTTTCATACAATGAGCTTATTTATTCAGTTGCCCCATTCATACTTTTTTGTTTTGTTTATTGTCCATTGTTCTCATTTCAATCTTTATCTTGTGATAATAACCATTGTAAGACAATGAGTTCTAATGTGCTTCAAATTAGGATCATGCAACTTTAAACTTTGCTAGTTTCTGTGAAATTTTTTATCATTTGTATAGGCCACAATCTTGGATTTTTTATTTTTTTTTAGATTAAAAATTGTGTTTGTGAAAGATTATTTATGATAGATTGAAAATAAGAACTAATAACCACATATGGCTTATTGATGCCATTTTATTTTGGTCCAAGTTTTAATTAATAGATAATCACGTTATACCAGATTGGTACACATGTAATCCCAAAATAAGTTTTTCAGAGTGGACAAATTTTTTCCTTCATTTCTTTTTGTTTGGGTTTTTTGTTGTTTAAAGTAGCTATATGCTTGATGATGATGATATAAAAATGATCAAACTGAGTATTCTAATAAGGAGGGGGAAGTGGGTGGAATCTGGGATAGAGTCAGATTCTTGCTTCTCTCCAGACTTCGCTGTCAAAATATTTCAAGAACATTCCTTTAGTGTGTTTTTACTTGATTGGTGACGGCTTTCTAGGATGCTGTTCTGTCTGTTGGTTTGGGTTTATTCATTGAGTTTTTGTGTTTCTATATTTTAGGTGTTTTATGAACTACTTGTCTGTCCATGCTTCTTGTATTCTTTGTGTGTTTCATTAATAAATCTGGTGTTTTTTTTATGAAAAGTTGTGTACTTGGAAATTTGTTCTGCAATATTTTCCTGGCCACTATCTCATTTTGAGTCCTTTCTAATAGGTTGTTGCAAAAAATGCACGTTTTGAACAAATATGGAGGAGCAGAAGAGGAAACAAAGAAACATCACATGAGAATTTACATGAAATGTGTCATTTCTATGATATTATACGTGTTGATGTTGCAGAAAAACCTAAGGAGTAAGTTATCTTTAGTCATGGAATTCTCTTGCCCTTGTACTTTAGTCTAGTTGAAAATGACACCCCCTATGATTGTAAATTTGTAATACAGTGAGATATCTTTGGAGGACCAGAAGCTTTTGAACAGTTACTTGCCTCTGCTGAGAGAGTTCATCCCAATTGCTGCTTCTGAGATCGAATCAGATTTATACGCTAACAGTTCCAAACAAGGTTGGTTTTACATTTAAATGGATTGCATCGTGTCAGTAGGTGCTGCCACCCATTTAATAGTGACATTAATTGGACCCAAGGTAGGAGAATCGGATACTTCATAGCATTTTGTCCTTGGTCCACTGTCCGCAGTCTGCACTTGTAATTGCTTCTTGTAGAGTTGAATATTGATTTCGGCCTTCATATTAATACTCATTATTTTCTTGTTACGGTTTGATGATTTCTTTTATGTGTTTGTAGATTCGGAAGATGAGTATGTGTATGACTTGTATGCTGTGAAGGAGGAAAGTGATATGGCTATTGAAGAAACTTCAAACCCATTCCCCTTGTAAGTATCATGTGTACCATACTTGTTAAGCTTCCGCCTTAATCTCTTGCTAAACTGATCATAATAACTTCGGTACAGGGTCCAAGTTGATGACGAGGATTTCTATGATGGGCCTGATGAATCTGAATATGAATCTGATGATTCAAATGGTAATCTTAAACAATCTTTCATTTATCCATTTTCTAGAAGTTCTCCTTATTCTTGCTCTAACTGATTGGTGATTTTCAGCTGAAAACAACCCGCTAAATGATTATCCGGATGAGATATCTGAAGAGGAAGAAGAGGAATCAGCGAAGGAAAACTCCGATGATGAATCAGAAGAAAATGAAAGTTCCAGCGACAAATCATCAGAACCTGAGGATTTAGATGAAAATGACTTTTTTGAAGATTATATATACGATGAAAACAACGACGGCCATGACTCTGATTACCATGTTGATCCAAGTGATGAAGGTGAAGACCGGAATACGGTCTTATAGGTAATTTCTCCTGGACAAGTAAACCAATGTCGGAAGTTAATGATGGATTAGTGGTTAGATGTGTGAATATGAAGCCCTTTTTGTACAGCCTTGTAGCGATGGATCTATTAGTATGGCCATTGAAATCTTTCTTCTGTTATGCTATTGCAAGTCCATCGTTTCATTGTTTTGTCCAGTGAGTGGATGTGAGATTTATGGACCAAATTATGGACGAGAGATTTTACAGTGTTACTATGTACTCGAGTTATGCATCTGTGAACACGTGGGTTGAAAATCTAAAAATGCTTTGGTTAAGATGAAATGAAGTTTAATTTTATCAAGAAATTTGCATGATTACTTAGTCGCGATTGAAGATAAAATGAAGGAATCGGGTAAGATGCGACTACAAAACGGAAGCTCTTGGCAAAAGAAGTAGAGGAAGACTCAGGTAGACTTTGAAAGCGACTATAAGAAAGAATATGAAGTACTTAGAACTAACGGAATATTTAGGACAAAATCTAACACTATGACGTTTTAGGATTTATCAGCTGTTGACACATGATGACTTGAGGCTTGGTTGTTGTATATTTTTTACATGCATCAAGTCCACCATTGTAAATATCATTTGATTAATTGAAACTTACCTACGACGGGATGTGAAAAAAACCTAACCACCCTCCTAGAAAAACTATCTAGCACGGGATGTTAGGGTGATAAGAGTGGAGTCCTGTTACGTGGAGAAATTCTCAAGTACAACTATTGCACCCGTCACTCATCCACCCATAAAACAAACCAACAGGGTTGTCTTCGGATCTTTGGCGAGGATCATGGGGATTTATGAATCGTGTTTGTTCATTGTATATCGTGTGATCAGTTTTTGTCAAGTACTGATTATGTTTAATATTAAATAAAAATACTTAAAATAATTTATAACCGCACGATATACGATTATATGATTGACGGATCCTCGAAATCGAGAATCCGGATTAAAAAACAAACAGAAAAGTCTTTATCTTCAACGGATACTTACGCGAGGGGCCGTACTCAAGAATTTTTCCGTTTCGGAAGTCGTTCCTAAAGCCTGTTCATCACCAGCTTTCTGCTTTTGGTCTTTAAAAAAGTTGAAAAAGCCGGCTGAAGAACCAGTTTCTCTTCACACCAAATAAATCAACCCAACCCAGTTTCCAGAATTCCCAAAACTCAATTGAATTCAAATGAATCCCTTGCTTCTGTAAAATGGCTGACATCGTTCCAGCTTCAGCCCCTGTTCATCCCACGAGCTCACAAATCCCGGTCGATCTCTTTGTCTCCAAGAAACATCCCGGCCTTCCACGTGGCGAATTGGGTTTCCTCGATTCCTCCGGCGACACCGTTTACAAAGTCACCCATCAATCTCCCAAGACTTCTTCTCACAAGCGCGTGCTGCTTGACGCCGCCGGAAATCCTCTGTTTTCTTTGCGCCGTAAAGATGTATGTCACCTCTCTGGCCCCTGTTTGTTTCCCTAGAAAATAATTTTTCTGGAAAAACTTCTTTTTGATTTTCTCTTTTGGGTTCTGGTTCGTTTTCTGGGATTTGTAGCATGGAAGCTGGGAAGGATACAAAGGGGGAGATAGTGAGGAGAAAGACTTGAAATTTAGAGTGAAGAGGACGAAAAATAAGCTTACCAGAACTGAGTTGGAAGTGTTTCTTGTTGGTGAGAACTCAGCAGATTCAGCCTGTGATTTCAAAGTGAAGGGCTTTCCTTTCCAGAAATCTTGCACCATCTACAGAGGCAATGAGATAGTTGCTCAGGTATGATTTGCTTTTATGTTGTGTGGATTTTGAATTCATTGCTAGTGTTGAAATTTGTGTGTTTAGAATGGCCAAAAGTGCTTATCGGTAACCAAAATTGCTTCCTGTAAAAGCGCTTTCGAGCGAAATGGTTTCCTGTGAAGCATTTTCAAAAGGGCCATAGCAAACCAGGGATTGTTTTATTTGACAAAGTTCAGTTTAGTTAAGCAGTTGTATGAGTTGCTTGCATATGATTATTGGGTGGAGGGAATTTGATTGCAAAACTTGGTAAACCTTCTACTTCTGTGATTCTAAGTCCTAACCAAAAATAGGTTTTTGAAGACTGTTGCCTTAAAGTTTATTGAGAAATATACACAAATGGAACTAGTTACAAACTTTTAAGCGAAAATGGAACCCGGGAGGGGGCACTCAACTGCAGTTATATACAGTTTATTGGCTTATTGTGGAATGAAATTTCAATCTCGGGATGGTTATATACAAGCCTTTCACATGTACTTTACCTCCAGTTCTATCTGTGTGTTATTGGAATTTGTAACCGGTTCCATTTGTATGTTTCTAAATTTTAGTAGCACAGCTATTGGCTGTATAGAAAGAGTGTTGTTGTCTATATATCGGTGTGGTAGCGTCGTGATATAGAAATGGGGAAGTTGAGTAATGGGATCATTGCTACGGTTTAGTACTTGGGAAGTTGATTTATCAATGCAGTCTATCCTCGGATCTGCATCTTTCTTTTGAATTTAAATCCTTTTGCATAGCATGGTTATATGAACAAGTTCTGAGATCTCAGCAACAAATGTGTGGTTCTGCGTATGAAGATTTTAGCAACGTCTTTTGTTACTTGACCATCATACAAGAGCGTTGTTGTAAGTTGTTCATAAAGGTCGTGTGTAATTATCTGATTCGCAAATAGCATTTACAACGATTTTATCGTTTTTGAACTTTGCAATTTTGCGACCTAGTAGTGCAATAATTGAATCTTAGAAGTTTGTTTAAGGTGCTGTTTCTTGGTTATGAGATATAGTCTGAATTCTTTCGCGCTGTCTTGTTGCAGACGAGTCTTATGTACAAATTGCACCAGCTTATGCCAAAGAGAGGAAAATTTCGACTAACTATATTTCCTGGACCCGTGGATCATGCTTTGATAGCGGCCTTGATTGTAATATTTCTCGATTGATCACAGATTATAGAAGAACTGGCATCTAACATTTTCAAAATTATCAACGCAAGAGTGCTACAACACAACCTATCAGGGGCAGAACCAACGAGATGCGAAGACATGAAGTAGTTAAAGCCCCCGATACTTATAAACAGACTGGTTGGTCGGTAGGTTATGAGCTCTGCAACCATTTTTCCCATTCACGAGTTGGATTATATTTCTTTGTCAGCTGTTAGGCGCAATATGGTGTACTTCAGCATCACTTGGTAAAGATCAATGATCAAGTAAGTAGTTTAGGTTTTCGCTTTTCATTCAAAGAAATTGTGGTCTTCGTTTGCGAAGGGTTGAAACTGGCTCGGATTTTCCAGTTACTTGTCTGGGTTATGAACTTACATGTTTCAAGTTGAGCAGCGTAGCAGCTACAACCACAAGCGAATTTGAACCACATTATTGCTAGTCTATTGTGAGGCTAAACCCAACTCCTCTTTGTTAGTGTAGATAATATCGTTTGTTCAAAGAAAGATAAAATTACGAATTGTGACCCGAATCTTGCTTCACCTAAGATGTAAGAGCAGTGTATAAAGGTTGGTATGTTCAAAGTAATTAATGAGTTACTTTGGATGCTGGCCCTAACTATTTCCAAACTCGCAATTTTCCCAGTTGAAATTGCCAATATTGCTCAAAAGAGGTACTTTTATGTCCAGTGGGAGCAAACACACTCGTCCTCTGATTGTGAACCGATCAATTTATTAAGACGAGTAGGAATGTCTTATGTCTACACACCGAGAAACGTTACTAGTTTCTCAAATACATATGAAATTGTGAACTGATCTACATATGATACAACGTCTTCAGACACTTCTCCGGTCGCGCGAGAAGTTCAATGATCACGAGTGCAAACCTCGATCGAAAACACATTATGATTGAATAAGATCAAAGTCAAAGGGGCCGTGAGGCGAAAAAAGCAGCTCTGCCAGTTTGTGTCTTCTGTTACTACTGTGATACAAAAATCATATTCGCTTGTCACCTTTCCGAAAGGAACAACCATTTCCCTGCTTCAAAGGAACTAACTATCTGCCCGCATCAAAGGAAGTAGCCATCTCATTTCTGCTCCATTTCCGTTCGACAAGTAGTATACTTTCTTCCAGTTTTCCTCTGTGAATGCTTCACGGCGAATAAGCCGCTGTCTGCCATAGAAAACAGCAGGGAAGGCTGAGAATGTGAAAAGTTTGCAGGCCAAAGACATCACAAAAGCTTTAGACATGAAGGATGCCCCTGACGAGTTTAAGCATCTAAAAAACACTGACCCAAAGACTCTAATGCATTACCATTATGGGGCACCAAACCGTGTCTTACACCATTAAAAAAATTTGTATTTCACTAATTTCGACCGACATTTGCATGACCCGAGGTAAAACAAATTAAACCGGAGTATATAAGCAGTCTAACATACAATCATGCAATAGATATGCGATCAGCAAGAGTATCGCATGGCAAGCATTAACTAGCATACCTAAGGTAGTAATGGCAAACAGCGGCTGCTTCATCTAAAGTGTAGCGGGATAGGTTGACACGAGCATCTACGGGTACATCTGGCAAGTCTTGACGAAGCTTTCCTACTGCCGTTGAATGTGAAAACGCGCCAACCATCATGTCATCATTTCGCATAGATCTAAAAGCCTTCACCTGGAAGAATTTTACCACGTATGTGCACATCAGTTTCCGATATACAACATATTGCAGACAAACCACAACTTACTACCACCTTGTACACCCAAACTTGATTGCATAAGTGAAATAATCAAATAAGAACCACACTGAAGGACAACAAGATTATTTGAAGCGGTAATACAAAACCTAGAAACAAATAGATGAAAGGATATTCTGATGGTCCATACAGATTAAGATTACAATTTACAAGTACACACCAGCACATTATTATTTCAACCAAACATAGGGGACCTACCGTAGCGAGTTCTTTAGCATGTATTGGTCGAGTAGAACGAACAGTTACTGGCTCTTCATACTCACTGAACGTAAACCAGTTATTATACTGCAGACAATGAGCACAAAAATATAGCAAAAGTTTACAACACAGCTCCGGAAACAAAATTCATCCAATAAATTAAATTATCAATTATCTAGTGATTGGTCGCACCTGATCAATTGCAATAAGCACGGGGATATTTTTCACAACAGATAATTCCTTCCTCAAACGAACCACTACTCCAACAGCTGCATGAGTGTGCCTGATTCCTGAATTAACTAGGTCATATAGAGTTGAACCTTCGGGCATTGCCATGGAATCAGTTCCATCTCTCATCCATCCAACACCAGCACCCTCTCCCAAAGGAATAGGATCGAGTATTTGGCACGACAATTGTTTTAAATGGGATTCGTTAAACTTCAGGAAATCCTGGAATAAAATGACACATTAGATGAACATAAAGCCATGGAGATGATCAAAAGCTGAAATTCAAGAACTGCATAATGAACAGAGAACCATCATTTACGTCACATTAATTCAAAATTTCAAACATAAACCATGATAATCATTTCTTTTAGGAATGATCACTGAGACAGATAAGGTTTATGCACTATTTTCAATTGTCAAAGATTAATCCCTTCATAGGTAAACCTACATAGATTACTGATCCTGTTTAAGTTAATAGCATATTATAATAAAGAAAATAAAAAGCTCCACAATCTTACCCTCAGAATATTTTCAGCCTGAACAGGTGTGTCCCAAAGACCTGTTTGTGGGTTTTTATAGAAAAAGCCTCCATGAGTCCATTCCCTGCCTCTCGGGACGTATAAAACCAACCAGCCTTCCTCACGAGCCCATTGAACTAACATTGCAAGAGTAATACTCTTTCCACAGCTTACGGGACCGTCCAAGACAATCTGCCTTTGAGCTTTTGTACCTGAAAAGGCACACATGGATAAGGCCATCTTACATGTGACCCATCGTTCGACATGTACACGAAACTAAACATGCATTACAGCATCGATTATCTACAAAGGGATATATAAGAATCTATAAAAAGCATAACGAGGCCTCATAAGATTAAGAAATCAAAAGAATTTATACAATTTTTTAGCTTCCTAGTCTTCAACTCCAGTGATTAACAATTTTCTAGCATAATGACCCCTCGGAAATCTATGGTTATCGAAACCGGAACTTTAAAGTCGAGTTAGATCATACTGTGCTACAACCAACGATGATCATTTTCAACCGTGCCGAATGACAACATTCGTCCCAAACTTTACCAGCTCTAAACAAGCAAAGGATCAATCAAATGAAAACCAATGGAACACAAAGCACACACCTTTGCTGCTAGCCGAGTCCAATGGCGGGTCCACAATCCTTCGAAAATTGTCACGAAGATCGAGAAAGTTCTGGCGGACGAGCACCGCGCTCTGCATTGCATCCTCGAACTCCTTCACCATCCCCAATGGCAACCCCTCGGGCAAAACATTGTTCAATTCCTCCATCCTTCAAATCAAAGAAAACAATCACATCCCAACAAATACATACAAACACAGATACAGAGCTACATCGATTTCGTTACGGATTTCGATCGGGGTTTAGGGTTTTACTTGAGCTTGAAGTAGGAGCAGGTGTCCTTGCGGCTGAGCTGAGAGAGTGTCGGAGTGGAAGTGAATAGAGGACGGCCGTTGGGTCCCACATCAAGCGACGGGTCCCTCTCGTCCGCTTGGAGCTGGCGTGCGCGGGAATTTTGACCGGAGAGAGCCGCGTCGGCCTCCGATACGTCGTCGCCGGCGGTAGCTGAGGGGTCGTTTTTGGATTTGCCCGTCTTCTTCGCCTTCTTGGCTATGGTATCCTTGGACGTCGAGTAGCTCATTGTCGCCATCAGCCTCCAAGGGTCGGGTCTTGGGCCGCCCGAACCGGCTGCCCGTCGGAGAATGGTCCGAAACATTTCGCTGTTCTCAAAGGTTTTGCGAGGTTTATGGGAGGAGGAGACGGCGGAACTTTGTAGCTACTGAGAAATTGGCTCAACCAGGTGGTGGGTAAAATTGTAATTTTATTGATAATTGGGCCTAAATCTGTTTGGTTTCAAAAATGGGCCTGATCGTCGGATTGTGGGCCCAATTGTTTGATTCTGCTGGGTTTCATTTCTCCCGAATCTGTGGGTTTGGGAGTATAAAACCCACCAAAGCAGAAGTAAAATGCCTAAGCCATGGTGGTGAAAGATAATCTTGAACACAAAATGCAGTGGATAGAAGTGAAAGGCTCTAATTAACAAGACAATCCACCATTGCTAACACTTTAGTACGGGAGAAACTTTCTTGCACACGGTGCACAGTCCTGACGACATCACTCATACAATAACGCTTTCCGCATGTTCAAAAAGTGAACTAAATGGTTCAACAAACACTTGTTACGTAGTGAATTGGTGACAAACGAGAATTTCTCATTTAACAGAGATAACTTTGTTATTGTATGGTGTTCAATATGTGTAAGAGAATGTGTCAACAAGTACGCCAGTTTTTCATTTTTCAATAGCATTATTTCCATGCACGATGAAAATAGATAATAAAAAAAGTAAAGAGACTTCGAGTGATTGATAATTAGGTATAGTAAGATTAATGATAATAGTGGTGTTTGTGGTATGGACAATAATAGAGTTAATGGGATCAGAGTTAGAGATTGTGCAATCCAACTCAGAAATCAAGATGATCAGTGTTAAAAATAATATGCTAAATATATTTTAATCTCCACAATGCTTGGTTCATAGTGTAAAAAAGGAGATTTGTGGAACACGTATACGATCGTTCACATTTTGGGTCACCCTACATGCGTATAACTTTGAGTCTTTGATAAGTTACATTCTGGGTAACCCTACTATAAGGGAATGAAGGATTTGGCTAGATTACATATTTAGGTTAGTTACTTTAGGTATCAAACTCAATGCAAATATGTTACGTTATCGACATTTATGTGAGTTGAATATGAGACATCTCACAAGAAGAATACCACAAGATGGTAGTACTAGTTGATCACTGTAATCCTAATAAAAAAATATTTTGTGCTCAATTGTTTTTTATTATCTTTAATCCTAATTATTTATAGGGGTACATTTCAGGTAAAAATTATTTTTGATTATAGAATTAAGTTAATTGACTTTTTTCAGTTTAGGGATAGATAAATGAAGAGTTAAATTTTGATAAGTAATTCTTTTATCTTAATTGAAGAGAAATATTTTTACTGGCCTATTCTTGAGAATAAAGTGACTATTGACCTATGATCAAATATATATATATATATTTTTCTAAACCAAGTTTCCTATTATTTTATATTTTAAATCAAATGGTTTGTGAACTAAAACATAATTTGGATTCATAACATGCCCTCTTTAGCATTCATGGATAATAATATTTGAATTTGTAATCACAAAAAAAAAAAGCAAAAAAAAAAAAGAAAATAGTCTTTGAATTTTTGCTTAATTGGTCCCTCAATTTGTCATAGTGTGGATAAATGGTCCCTCTGAGTAATACCGTTAGAACTTCCATGGTTTAATGGGGAAAAGAAAGTTTGGATGTTCTAATGGAGTTTCCAAAAGAGCCATTGTTTCACTTTGTGACAAGTTTAGAGATCAATATTCACGAATTTTTAGTTCAAAAAATAAAGCTCCAACTCAACTAAAGTTGAAGGGCCCATACTCCAATTTCTCTAATGCATATAATTACAACTAAAACAAGCAAAAAAACATAAAATGGAGAATATATATGCTGGGAGCGTCAATCTCACGTTAGGAAAATGATTAACATTTTATGTGCTTATAAATAATTGGACTACTCCCATATTGCCAATTGATTTTATGGTGAAACCTCAAATTTTTTTTTCTTCAGAATAAATAACTATTCTAACAAGAGAACAAAGCATGCAATCCATTTGTTAGAGAAATTTTTCTGTGTGTTTGTTTCATTTCATCGAAAACTATAAACTCTAAATTCGCCAACAGATTTTCAATATTGTATATGTACCCTAAGACCATGAGTTCAGACACGTGGTTTTCCAGTGTGTAATGAGATTCAAAAACGGAATGCCAGGTGGCTGCAAAATGATCGGAATATGGGTGATACACTAAGTGTTTTTATATAAGTGGTGAAAAATTTCATTTTTTTAAGTTATTAACGTTTTAACACACATATTCCATAATTTATATAGTGACAAGTTATGTACTATTCCGTATTCCCATCACTGATAAATCTCCGCTAGATTTGACGCTTTAATTTGGTATCGCACAAAATGACAGCGATTCAGTGAGGTATTCGATTGCATGCGATCGAATTAATATTTAGTTGATCACGTATATAAACCACTTCTCGATTGCATGCGATCGAATTAATATTTAGTTGATCACGTATATAAACCACTAATGACCACAGGCTTAATTAGGTAAATCCACTAAATCAACTTTTTATTATTTTATAGGTACTACAAGAGAGATCATCTATTTAAATTATATTTTGTAAATCATATAATGTAGTTGTTCATGATTAAATTATTACTTAATGTTGATAACTGATTATTGATAATATCAAAAAGTTGAGTAATCTAGTGTTTACCTTAGAAATTTTATTATTTGAATTAAGGGAATTTTATTATTTAAACTAAAAGAATTGTTATTGATACTCCAGTATCTAATTTTGCACTTCAAGGAAACGGATTGAAGCGATTAAGGCTTTTTAGCTAAAATGATTTTTGAGATTAGCATAATTCTTCACTTTGGTTCTTGAAAATGAAAATCGCTAGAGGTGGTCCATTTGTTCACCGTAAATCATTTTGGTCATTACGTAAAAAATCTATCAATATCCTCATTAAATTATTATGTGAACGACCGCGTGGCGAACTTAAAAGTATTTTTGTCAAACCAACTATTTTGACTAAAAACCCAACAATTATTGTTCTAGTTTGTCTTTGTAAAGGGTAATGCTAGAAAAACTACATTTGTAAACAAAATCTTCTAAACTAAATTACATGGAAATTGATGATTCGACTTTTACTTAAGTGTTAGTTAACGTGCTTATTTTTATTGGTGACACATCATTTAGTTTGCAATTTTAATTTACAAATTTAGCCTACCTAGCATTACTCCTTTGTAAAAAGAGTAATGCTATATAGACTAAATTTGTAGATTAATTTTGTAAATTAAATTAACATAGAAGTTGATGATTGAATTATTATTCAAACGTTGATTAACGTGCTTATTTTTTTATTGGTGACATATAATTTAGTTTGCAAATTTAATTTACCTAGCATTACTCTTGTTAAAAATTGGAAGGTGACATGTGAGGAAGTTCTTACAATATTAATCATGACCCTTGGCCTTTGGACCCAATGAAATTCCAATTAAGAAGACTAGTGAAAAAATAAAAAAACTAAGCATTGTGATCCAATGGTTTGAGTTTGTTCGTCTCGTTTAGCAAATGCATGCACGGATATGTTCACTAGACTTGAATAAATGATACATCAATTATTGAAATAAAACTAACTTAGTAAGTTAAAATTCTTGTCATAAATTTAACACGTGTCGATCAATAATAGAGACCATAAAGAGGCCATACACAAAATAAGTGCAGAAAATTTGATCTCAAATTTTTGGTATGTAACGTTATACTATATACAATTATAGTCAAAACTATGTACGAGCATAAACAAAACTCCATCGTTTCAGACTATCTTACTGCTTCATGCAACTACCCAAACTCCCCCACTCACCAACTTTGTACCGCTATATAAACACCAAGGCTCGTCCAACTTCAAAGTACAAAACTGTGAAACACTCCCAACTCAGCAAGTCCCTCTTACCGAGAGCCATTGCTTTGAGCTCCAGACCTGGCAAACTCTCAACCATGTCTGCTGGAGGGAGAACATTCGGAAGAAGCCAGAAACGAAACGACAGTGACGGCTTTATACCAAGCCTTAACCTCCAAGGACGTTGATGTCGTTCACTTTCTCCTAGCCCCGTATCTCGAGTGGTGGTTCCATGGCCCCCCAACTCACCAGCATTTGAACCGCCTGCTCACCGGCGCACCTCCGTATGACTCATCGTTCAAATTTGTCCCTCTCTCGATCGTTGCATTTGGGTCAATGGTGCTGGCTGAAGGATACGACGAGGTTCGTTCGGTTTCGTGGGTGCATGCATGGACCGTCAAGGATGGGATTATTACCCAGGTCAGGGAATACTGCAACACGTCCGTGACGGTCACGCGGTTATCCTCACCGGATATCAGATCACAGCGGGGGACTTGCCAGAGCGTCTGGCAGAGTAAGCTCTCGGATAATAAGTCTGTGCCTGGCATCGTTTTGGCGCTATAAGCCTATAACTAGTAATTAAAAAAAAAAGTGCTTAGATATGGGTCCAAAGTAACTAAAAATTAGACCTATTTCAAAAGTATGCCTATAAAATTGGACCTATTTCAAATTTTCCCTTAAAATAATGCTACGTTAATTATGATTTGAAATCTTACAAATTAGTATTAGTTTGAAAGGGCACACGAAATAACCAAAGTAACATGCATGTATTATTGTCGGTTCAAAAACCAAAATAATGCTACGTTATTTGCAGTGTAGCGTTGTACTATTTATCTGGTGATTACACAAGTGTTAAGGGCTAATTTACTAATCCGTAATTAGATTGAGAGGAATTGAATTGAGGAGGAATTTGAATGAGGTGAAATCAGAATCAAATTCTTGTTAAACATGTTCACTAAAATTGGTTGAAATCGGAATATGAATGATATTGATTTATATAAACTGTTTACTAATTCACATGAATCGGAATGAAAATTAATATGATTACTAAAATACCCCTATTGTAACTAATTTATTTTATATCTAATTATTTTTAGTAAAACTTACCAACATAAAACAAACCCCAAAAAAAAAAAAAAAAAAAAAAAAAAAAATCACTTAGCTGTCCTCTCTCTCCCCCATCTCTCTGCTACCATGCTGACCCATCCATTTCTAAAATTTCCCAGGCACCTCTCTCTCTTCCCCTATCTTCCCCATCTCTCTGGTGACCCACCCCTTTCTAAAATTCTCCAGGCATCTCTCTCTCGTCCTCGTCTCTTCCCCATCTTCCTCTACTGTCGACCCACCCCTCATTGTGAGACCACCATCTTCCCTGTTCTTTGGTCTTCGTCAGGAACGCAAGCCTTGTCAAGCAAGGGCTTGAAGGCAGCACCTATGGCCAACCATCACCATCACAAAGGCTGCAAACACTAACATTGTTCTCATCTTTGGAGTTTGAGGGTATTGCCGGTATAAAATTTGGATTCCTGATGAAAACCATTTCTAGGAATCCAAATACCTCCTCCTACTCGAGAGTCGGACTCTGGCCATTTCAGGAGTTGAATTCCTGATTTTATGCGGGTCCCATAATTATTTTGATTCATGATGGTTTGGTAAACATTGGAATGGTTGGGGATATGTGCAATTCCGTTTCCCACCATTTCATTCCCCTTTGGTAAACATGCCCCAAGTGATTTGGCTGTCGAGTATATAATTTGCGTATGGATAATGTTAGAGAGACCATCAATTTAAATTAGAGAAAAATGTAGCAATGATTTCTCAACTTTAACCTAATTGGAGTAATGGTCTCTCAACTAAAAATATTTGACCATTGATCCCTTAACTCATCAAAATGTGCAGCTATGATCATTTTTGTCAACTTCATGTTGGAAGAAACATTACTACAATTGGACTAAAGTTGAGGAACTATTGCACCAGTTAGGTTAAAGTTGAGAGAGTAATTCTCCAATTGAGTTTAAGTACCATTGTTACAATTTTCTCATTTGGTTTCCATATTTGCTCCTTGATTCAGCCTCACGTCCGTGGCACGTGACTCATATTGACGAAAATTCTATTGGAGTTGATAAAAAAGATCATAATTGCAGGTTTTGATGAGTTAAAGGATCAATGGTCACAAATTTTTAGTTGAGGGATAATTCATCCAATTGGGTTAAAGTTAAGGGATCATTGCTACAATTTCCTCGTTAAATTATATTTTGTAAATCATACAACGTGGTTGTTGATAATTAGATTATTACTTAATTGTTGACTAACCTACTTATTTTTTATTGGTAATACATCATATAGTTTACAAATGTGGTTTAAACATTGGTCTCCCTAACATTACTCTTTGTGCATCTTGTCGTGTGGAATGTGTATGATCAACATCGTAACATAGTCGAAGTCGCAGTGATACACAGAGATGAAAGCATGATGAACTCGCCAGGATCCTTCTCTCAAATTTATCGAACTTGAGCACCTTTTTAAGGCACGTGCATAAAAGTTAATATCTAAATTATTGAAACCTTTATCAAAAAACCAAAATTAATTGATGAAGTTTAGTACAAAAGTATAAAAGTATTTAAATGTTATCAATGATACTGAAATAATAATAATTTTCATGAATCGTAGTCCGACTCTAATTCAAATGTTAGTTAAAGAATGGAAGACTTCCCGCTTTGCAAATGTAGAAGAATACTACTAAACTGTCTAAAAGTGATTGCGTCGCTTATTGATTCATTTCTTCGATGTATCGATAACATAAGCTTTTGCTTTATGGCCGAAGTATCAAAAACATCTTAAGGGGTTACAAGCACTTCATATGGATGTCTGTTTTTCAATCTACGTCGCTTCAGGGGGTCTTTCCAACATGCAGTTGCCATCCATTTGGATCTATTTCCACCTGAAAACAAGACATAAAAACGCTCATTTGACCCTCATCAGTGATTCAGTATAGTATTAGTAGCCAAAGTAGTGAGGGATGTCAGGAATTTGACATGAGGGAAGAACTTGTTAAAGAACAACAGTCTCTACAATTCTGACCATTGGCGTCAGTTGTTCTTATGTTGTCGTCCTTACCCACAAAACGCTATATGTCGGAGGGCAAGTTTTGTTTCTCGACGACTAAAATTCATGAAATTAACTCAAATTATTAGCTTAACATGATGGAGCTGCATCAGAACTGAAAGAATTAAAAGTACCTGGAATGCCTTGTTCCTCCAGTGAAACACACAGCCGCGGCCTTCCATGTGCTCAAAAATATATTTAGGGAGCAATGGTTTGAAGGATGTGTGGAGCTTTACTTTTGTTAGGCCTCCACATGCCAATAGAGCAGCAGCAAGGCCGTTCTGAGTCAATCCCGCCAAGTGTAAAATAGTAATGTTCTGTAGGCGGTTCGTGTTCGCAAGAGATAAGAGTCCAGCATCGGTGACTGAACAATATGACAAGTTTATCTGCAACATGAAGAAATGAACCCATGGTCTTAGTTTTGCATCGACTTTGATGTTCCAGACACAGTGGAAAGGGAAACTACCTGTCTGAGGTTTTGGCAAAATTGACCAAGCGCAAACATTGCGTTATCATTGATGTCGACACACTTTTTTATGTCTAGAACTTCAAGTTCCCTGCATGCCCTTGCAATAGTTGAAAGACCCACTGTCGAGACACGAGGACATCCTCGAATTTCAAGTATCCTTAACCTCAAACACTGTGACAATGATATTAATGAAGAATCTGTAATTTTATCGTTATAAGCAATGTTAATCATCTCCATTGCAGGACATCCGCAGGCAATTTTTGCAATGCCGGCATCAGTTATTCCCCTGGACCTAAAGGGAAAAAAAGAGAGGAAAAAAATCCCAAATAAAATTACTAGCAGAGGAAAAAGCTTATGAAAAATGCATAAATTTCGACATGGAATTGGTATTTGAGAGCTACTAACTTGACATGCCAAATCAGGATATCAGTGCCTACATTACTTTGAGAGATAACACCAACAAACGTTTTTGTTTTAGAAACTTGACAGCAGATGGAAAAGTTAGTAGAAACTACGAAACAAATGCAATTTAACCAATAAGGTGATACACAGATCCTGTCTTAAAAGAATGTTCAAACCGAACCTATTTGATCATTCAATTCATCAAATGATTGAACACCCCCATACATGTAGCAGTCAGTCGTTTCAGATATAGGACTGAAGGGAATACCTACTAATCGCTAAAGTCACTAACCTGTACAAATCGAGCTCTTTAAGCTTTGGACAGCCACTTCCAACATGTGTAAGTCCATCATCAGTAATGTTCAAGCAGATCCCCAGCTTTAGACAACGAAGTTTGGAACATCTTGAGATATATTTTAAGCCTAAACAAATCAAAAGTCGTCAATTATGAAGAGATAGAAATTACACACGAAAAGTAGTTAAATCACTCGAAGGAGATGTTAGATTTGAAATAAACCTTCATTGTTGATTTCGTTGTCCGTGACATCCAATTCCTCCAAGAATTGGCAACGCTGTCCAATCAAGAGAAAAGCGTCTTCAGAAACAAGGCTACACGATTCCATCCTGAGGGAAGTGAGGGAGGTGCATGATCTTGTTATGCAGTCTATAGAGGCATAAGTTATTTTGGTGCAGCAGGTGATGTCTAATTTCAGTAACTCTCTATGGGATTGCACAAGGAATGAGACACACTCATCTGTCACTCCCGAGCACTTGCTTAAGCTCAGCTCGGTCAGTGAGGCACACCAACTTCCGATGGCTTTTGTCGCAGAACAGGTGACCAAACAGCCATCTAGTCTAATCGATTTCAACCTCGAATAATTAAGTAGGCATTTTCCCAAGTCAGTGGTGACCTAAACCACAATTTAAAAAAAATGTCAGAACAGGTTCAAGCAAAGAAATTGTGACTAAGGTGATTACCATAGAGGGTTTCAGACTCACTGCAGGACCATATGCTAAAACAAGCTGCTTCAGGTGTTCAGCACCATTTGTCAGAGAAGACAAACCCACGTGACTGATATTCTGACATTTCGACAAATTAAGCGTCTGCAGAAGAGAAAATTAGTGAAAACATTAACACACATACAGCTGAAATGAGTGGAGAAAAATGAATGCTGCTCCTAATTGAATTTTTATAAAGCGGAAGACATTCACCGTCAAGTGGCAGAAATTTATGATTCCCTTCTGTTACATAAATACATCATATATTGCTAAAGAGCGGTGTCTTAAACTTATGTAAACTTATCTAAAGCATCATGTTTGTACCATACTTAGGGCCCCCGTATTTAGACCTCGTATAAATACTCGGGGGACTCACATGTAATTATGTAATAAAGGAAGGGGCAAATATGTAATAAGTGAGGAGCCCTTATTCTATAAAATGACCCATCACTCTCCTTATTAGGAGAGGCCAATTCCTAGGCCATAAGCCTCACATCCCCTCTCATATTCAGATCAAAGCTCTCCCCCTCTCAATCCCCTCACAAACAAAGAAATACAATATCAGTGTAGACGTAGCCCAAACATTGGGGTGAACCACGATACATCCTGTGTTATTTACATTTTTTGCAGATTCACGGTCGGATTTACGTTGTTCCAAGACCTTCGGTTTTGTGCATCAACACATCACAAGCAAATGAATACCTTGAGGGACTTGCAACTATGGTTAAGGGTCGCAAGGCCTTCATCATCAATTCCAAGGCATCCTTCAAGAACCAAGTCTTCAAGATGTTGTAGTTGCAGGATAGGTGGAAGACATTTTTCTGTGATCTGCAGTAAAAAGCATACATGTTTTTCTTCTGTTCATAAAAACATTCGAAATGGCGTGTACCAAAACAAGTGAAAAACATAAACTACCAAATGTAAAACTGGATCAACTGGGCGTGCATTCCTCCATCTTAATTCACTTGTACCTAGTTTTGTTCATGATTACATAATTACATCGCCCTAATATGTCTCCGTAGGCGAACAAATCAAGATCAAACAAGCATCCTTTTAACTAATGATCCACCACCGAAACCTTACCCCTTCGAAGTATCATATGCACAATGATAAATCATTTAAGAAACAGACAAATTTGCTCTAGGCACGCGAAAAATACGTCATGAGACCTACAATTATAATCATATTGTAGTCTGTAGATCGGGGTAAATGTTTCGTATCCGAGCTACCCTTATGCACCCGAGCTCAAATACCCTTCCCCGCACTTACATTAGTTTGAAAGTAGAATATCGCTTGTATAAAAAAACACCATCAAATGCAAATAGCTGAAAAGTGAAAAAGCAGAGAGAGCCAGAGGCAAAGGAATACCGGCAAGCAAGAGAGATCCAAGCTCCGAAGCTCCTTGCATTTCACAGCGATAAATCCAACGCCCAGATCAGTGATACGTATGCACCATCTCAAGCACAGCAATCTCAGCTTTCTACACCCAACAGCCACACAACCAATCCCGATATCCGTAATCAACTTACACCGCGCCAGCATCAACCTCTCCAAGTTCTTCGCCTCCGCCACAGCCTCTGCCGCCACGTCAGTCAACTCAGTGCCGTTCGACAAGTCAATTTCCACCAAAAAAGAACAGTTCTCCGCCAACCTACGCAGCCCAGTGGCGGTGAAGTGTCTGGAGCGCGAGAGATTGATCGAACGGAGCGTGGACTTCCAGGAAGCAGAGAGTGAGGCGAGTAAGGAGTCGTTGACGCGTGGACAGCAGGAGAGGTCGAGGTGGGAAATCGAAGGGAAGCGGTGGAGGACTCTGTGGAGGAGCTCGGAGCGGAGGGGCTTGAGGGATTTGCGGTGGAGGCGCTCGAGGAGGTAGAAGGACTTGCAGACGAGAGAGAAGGACTTTCTGGTAAATGGGTCGTCGTCTAGGTGATCAAGGACGGCGTGGATGATCTCGTCGGTGAAGATATCGAATGGGTTGTTCATGGCGGCTGTGAGGCTGAGCTTTTTCATGGGAGTGAGTGCGTGCCTGAGTCGATAAGAGTTTGAAGGCGACAAACTAAATTAACAGAAAACGGTGGATTTGGGGGACGGAAGGATATCCGGATGTCAAATTACGATAATGTCCTTGTTGACCATCGACTCCATTCTTTCTTATCAGGGAAAGTAAGCATTAGTTGTGACAGGAAATAAGCATACATATTTTATCGTTTGTTTAGTGACACGTGATGTACCATCCGGTGTACCGATAATGAAAAATTTGAGCTCCAACACATAGAACGAAAAAGTCCATCATAATTAATTAACAAATTCGTATTAGTGAGTTGAACCTTTTACTTATAAATAATAAAAAAAAAAGAATATCGAAGAGATTGTAACGTAAATGTCAAGGTTACGCATTTCATTTCACGATCCTATGAGTGACGTGCAACCAACCAACCGTCCAAAAAAGAAGCGTGAAAGTGGAATCTGATGGTTCTCAAGCCGAGCTATGATCAGTAGCACGACACCTTTGATCTGTATGTGATTCACACTCGATCAAGGGTCAAAAAGGGCCCCTGCATACACGAGCACGTTGGGGTCACGACTAAAAAAAATTGATACTGGAGAGACTAAATTTTTAGACCATTTTTTGTAGATCATATAATGTGGCGTTTGATGATTGAATTTTTTCTTAAATTATTAAAAAAAAAGCTCAACCATCAACCAACACATTATACTGTGTACAAAAAATGTCTAAAAATTTGACCTCCTAACATTTCCCAACTAAAAAATTGCCGGCACGTTAGCAAAATCAGATGGTTCTTAGCTGTTGAACTGGTGGAATATGATGCTTCGCAGCTTTAAGAGAAGTGCTTTTCAATGGAGAATATCAACAAAACCCAGTTCTCATGTATTTAGGTTCAATACTCCGATTACATATGAAACCAAACATATGATAAATTGCTTCTGCATTTAGTTTCTTGAGGATCAGCATGAGCACAGTAAGATTAACAACTATTCAACTATTACATATCCGCAACGAAACAACACTCGACTACAGAGAATAGGAACCGTAATTTTCGGTTACTTCTTGGCAAAAGTGATGGCAACGGCATTTTGAGGGGTGACTTTGAAGCCTTGAAGGGCCTGCATGGCGATCGATGACTGAATGTCATCCTCATACTCTACAAAGGCGATGCCTGGCTTTGCATCAATCATCCTGACTTCCCTAAACCCTGCAAACTGTTTGAAGAGCAGTTCAAGCATATCGCTAGTGGTTTCGTGGGGCAAATTCTCAATGAACAGAATATTGTTCGGAGCTGCTGCTTCCTGTGCATTTGAGTTACCATGGCGGGATGGGGCCTGTTGGCGATACACAGAGAATTCAAATAAATCCACCATTCAGAGCGTGGGAGGGAGTGGACAAAGAAGTATATCAAATAGCATTGCTTAGCAGTGATCATATCGAAAACACTTACCGTTCTGCCTCCATTTTCAGCAGCTGCACCATTTTCGGTAGCAGGTTGTTGCCCTTCATCACCTCGCCGCTTTCTTTCAGCTGAATCAACAGATTTGTTTCAAAACGTAACTCACTTGATATTAAACAATCTAATTTGAGCAAACATTTTTGTCTCTAGAAACTGAAAATTTTGATATTCTGTATCAGCCAACTTGTATATATATCCAACCTAAATAGACCTTACTATATTAAAACCACGTCAATCAAATATTATCTTAATTTTCCCAAGTCAAGGGAAAAATGAATGCTATAAATAATACCGTGATGTTCCTGCAACCAGCAGGCCAGAGAAACCCAAACAAGTCAAATGCAGTCCATCAAATTTCTCTGGACGTGCGGCCAAAGTAAGACAGTACTTTAATACTAAGAATGGCTCGCAAACTATCACAATAATATTACTTTTTCTTACTATTAGTACGCACATACCCAATAGGTTCCAGTGGTTCAAGTGGAAGCAATGTGTTCCTATGCCCTGATGGTTCAATTGGAAACAATGTGTTCTTAAGATCCTCGGGAACATATAAAGCCAGTCCTTTCATTCATTGTAATCTTTACATTCTTATGCTATAACGGTGGTTCATGCATATCATAACTAATTTTAAGGTTATTCATAATTCAAAGAAAGTTTCAGTCACCTTTGTCTTCCTGCTTCCTTTTCTTTTCTTTTGGAGCTAAGGTTCCTTCTGCTTCAGCAATGCAATCTGACTTTGTTTTGGCATATTGAATCCGCTGCACCAAATAAATTGTGCTCGTATTTACATTTTTGAATAAGAAAATTTAGTGGATGTGAATATCGCAATAGTTAAATCAAATGCCATCATTTGAGAAAAACAAAGCAACTCAAAAACAGAGTGCATGTCCGTAAATAGATTATTTTCTTTCAAAGTAAACTTCGAGGTACCAATAACTTCATCTTTCAGTGTATGCAATGCCGGTTGTGGTCTTCAAGCTCACAATTAAAACAAAATCATCCTCAATGATAAACACGCATACATATAGAACTAAAAATTGAGAAAAAAAGGAAGAATAATGCATAGGCAGGAAAGCTTAATATGGTTATAGAATTTGGATTAGTAACAAGCATGTCCAACATATATAAATACGCTACCAACTGGGCTCATTCAATTTTAGACTCACCATGGGTTTATCATAAAACGGAAAGTTTTGCATCTGCCGCACAGCATTACTGGCAGAAGCCACTTCTAGAAATGCAACCCATGCTTGCCCCCGAAGCCTGGGTGTCTTCAAGGCAACAACATCCAAAATCCTTCCATATTGAGAGAATAAGCAATAGAGGGACCTCTTCAATTCTGCTAAGTTAAAAGAATGCCACTATTAACATACAAAGCGTATCCCTAAAGGTAGTAAAAAAACATCTTTTCATGCTAGACAATTCAAAATTCGAATGCACAAAAACCAAAGCAAGGTGTCAAGACCAATATAGATAAGAAAATTGTGATTACTCTCTTGCCTATATAGCGTCACTTTCTCAATTTTATGATCCATAAAAGCACCCCCAGTGAACCAGAATCATTTTACAAACACCAAATTGTCTAGTGTTGCATTTGGTTTGGCGGATTCAGATGATAAAATTTTGAATTGATTCTTCATATAAACTATATGATGAGACGCTAGAAGTAATAAACTTGATTAAATGAAATTGAAAATCTTTGAATCCCTTGAGAATTCAATACACCATGTATATCAAATGGTTAAATCTAAACCCTCCTTTTACATTCATCAATCAATTTTAACCTGAGTAAATTTAAGCATCCAATTCAATCTGCAACCAATTTCTCAATCACCCACTATTCCCAATGTCCACTAAATTCACAAATGCCCTAGCTTCTGAGCTTGCATTCACCAATTTAAACCAAAACCCTAAACCCCAAGTAGAGAACTTAAAATTCAAAATTACAAAAATAAAGCTTAAATTTTGCGTACTATAAATTACTATGGTGAATTTAAAATTAGAGACCCAACATTTAATTTTCCTGTAGTTTCTTTCTTTTGTGATTTTCTCGGCAACCAAACAAAGGGAACAAGAGATAGGGCAAAGATTGAGTTACCTTCTTTTTTGATTTTCTCGTTGAGGTTCTTAATGTATATGGTTTGGTTCGGTGGAATGTCCCCTGAAAGCATGGTCGCGCAGAGAGAGAGAAAGAGAGAGAGCGCACAGCTTGAATTGTGTAGGAGGGAGGGAGGGAGGGAGCGAGAGGAGAGAGCCTCGGTGACGAATCGGATCTGAGCCCTAGAAGATGTTCATAGCCGCCATTGGGCTGTAAGGTTTCTATATAAATTTACGGGTCATTGGGCCTTGCTCTTTTTCTTTTGGGTCAAAACTTGGGACCATACCCTTTATAATCCCAATTCCTTACCCTTTTGTACAAAATTAGCCCACATGCAAAGGCTTGAAACTGCTTATAAATGATGAATAAACTGTTATTTAACCTCCTAAACTATCACGTGAGTGTCAATTTCCCTTATGAACTAATTTTTCAGCCAATTGACCCCCTAAACTATGTTAAAGTGGCCAATTCACCCCCTACCGTTAAGTGTCTTTAACTCCATCTAATTTTCTGTTAGAAAGTGTCATGTGCTTGGCACTTGACCACCTTTTTACATTTTCTGTCTAAATATTTACAAAGAAAACATATAAAACAAATATTAAAAAAAAAACATACAAACCCTAAACTTAATCATTCAAAATAATAGAAAAAGTAAGGCTTTTTATATTAACACCCCACAAAATGTTGAATGCACCCTATATTAAAATTTAATATTAAATGACTTATTTACTCCACTATGCAATGACAATTTTGACTTTATTATGTATTTTTTTAAAAAAAAATTATAAATACACCCCAAATCACTTTTAGCGTATTATTTATCTTCTCAACTATCAAAATCATCTCATCCTCCATTGTTGAACAAAACCCTAACCAATGAAACTACAAACATGTTGATTGAGAAAAATTGTTTTTGATGAATGAAATACGAAATCGATGTTTTTGAAGCTTCACATGAGTTAAGACTTCACATTTTTCATTGTTTTAGTGATTTTGATGACATCGATAATTATTTACTCTTGCGTTTGCTGCATTATTTTTCAATATGAACCCTAAAAGATGAATATGAATATAGAAGTTTAAATAATACAGCAAACACAAGATTAAATAATTACCGATGTCATCGAAATCACTAAAACAATGAAAAATGTGAAGTCTTACCTCATGTGAAGCTTCAGAAACATCGATTTCGTGTTTCATTCGTTAAAAACAATTTTTCTCAATCAACATGTTTGTAGTTTCATTGGTTAGAGTTTTGTTCAACAATGGAGGATGAGATGATTTTGATAGTTGAGAAGATGAATAATACGCTAAAAGTGATTTGGGGTGTATTTACAAAATTTTATTTTATTTTTAAACCTAATAAGGTCAAAATTGTCATTGCATAGTGGAGTAAATAAGTCATTTAATATTAAATTTTAATATGGGGTGCATTCAACATTTTGTGGGTGTTAATATAAAAAGCCTTACTTTTTATATTATTTTGAATGATTAAGTTTAGGGTTTGCATGTTTTTTCTTCTTTTTTTTAATATTTGTTTTTATATGTTTTCTTTGTAAAGATTTAGACAGAAAATGTAAAAAGGTGGTCATGTGCCAAGCACATGACACTTTCTAACAGAAAATTAGATGGAGTTAAAGATAGTTAACGGTAGGTGGTGAATTGGCCACTTTAACATAGTTTAGGGGGTCAATTGGCTGAAAAAATAGTTCAGGGGGGAAATTGACACTCACGTGATAGTTTAGGGGGTTAAATGACAGTTTACTCTATAAATGATTGACATTTTTTTTATAGAAAATGTCTTTAGGTTACAAAAACATTTAAAGTACTTCTTGCAAGAAGTAGTAAAGTGTTTTTTTTTCTTTAGGATTCACTGTCATTTTACTGAGAATTAATTCCAAAAGTATTTTCACTAAAAACGCTTTCAATCATCTTAAAAGCACTTGTTAACAAGCCCAAAATTATTTGGCTCGCTTGTAAATCATAACACACAAAGATAAAATAATAAAAAAGCAGGAAAGAAATAATTTTGGATGGAGCAATTGTTAGTTTTCATGCTTCGATGGTCTTGACTCTTAATGGAGTGATCTTATAATACGGAAGAATTTTTTTTTTTTTGAACAAACGATATTATCTATATTAAGGGGAAGAGGGTGAGCTTAGGCTCACAATGGGCTAGCAATAATGTGGTTCAAACTCGCTTTTGGCGAGAATCGAACCTTAGACCTCTCACTTACAAGTGAAGAGAAATACCACTAGACCGTAGTACTAAGTGGCAATACGGAAGAGTATTATTTAAGCGTCTGTTCTAACAACAAACATTGAATCTAGTGACAATGGATTGTTCTTTTTTTTTTCTCTCTTTTCTTTTATTATTATTATTATTTTTTATTTTATTTTATTTTATTTATAAAAGGGGATAATTGGTGATAAGTCACAGTTGTCCACTCTTTTCGGGCCCGAAAAAGCTATGGGGAATTTCACCCTGTTCATAACCATAGTCATTGTAACCAAGTTGAGTCTTAGATGTTAAGATTGGTTGATTCTACTCAAGTTATTCGGTTGAAGGTAAAGATCAAAGCTTATAATCCAACCAATGTACGTTGTTCTAAGGTAACTTAATTGTGATCTAAATTAGATTCCATGTTAGAAACCGTGCATGCATACCTAGGTGGTTAAACTCAATCAGTATTAGTTAATATGTTCTTAACATGCATCTATGTTTTCATATCTAGATTTAGGAATAGTTCTAAACTGAAAATTGAGTGGGTGCATGTCGTGCTCAGCGGAAAGTGGTTGGCACTCAATCTTCAGTTTCCTGATTTCGGGTTTTTCACACGTTTTTACTCAGTTTTTCTGTCCTTTTTTTTGGGTTATCTTCTAATAATATTAGGGTCGGTTCTCCTACTTGCCATATAACATTATAAACATATATATCTTGATCCAAATTAAGGTAATAAGAACTCACATATGTTGAGAAAATTTTGTATTTTATCAACAGTCTTTTCGGTGAGTTCATTGTGGATATTATGTTCCTAATTATTATGTTCCTTTGTTTAAGATTTTTTCTAAGGTTTGATGAAAATTTTGTGGAGAATAGTCGTGAGACAAGATTGTCATGGTCGAAAACGACAACGGTTAGAACTTGATATGTGATTTGCTAAATCAACTTGTTCATTGAACCCTAAACTCCAAATTAATATAATCTTTTGAATGATAAGCTTCATACAAATTTATTTTACATATTTTTGACAAAAGATAGCATTAGCATATTCAATAATTAATTGTTAGGAGGTAGGCTATTAGTAGGGATGGAACCCACACTAAGGTGCGTATACATCATTACTTTCCACAATTGTGACAAAGCGTCATCTGAAAAAAATAATTAAAAATATAAAATACAAATATTACTCTATTTTTAATATAATATATCGTTGTATAGAAGAAAAAAAATATTAGATGATTAGAGAAAATAAGAGAAAGAGATTGAAAGGACCGTAATTTATATCCTTCAAAAAAACTCATTGCACGCACATGACTAATCTTTTTTACATATCAAATTTTAAATAGGAAAAATTAGTATCCGGTCCCTAGTTCTTACTGTTTATTAACTAAGACCTTATTAGTTATCAAATTTTGATTCAAGTCCCTAGCATTAATGTGATAATGAATTTACATGTTTATTATATAATTTTTTAATATAAAAAGTAGTAATTAATTTAGGGTTTAATACTCACACCTCTATTAAACTTCTAATTAATTTTCAATTCAAACATTTCCAAAATAATAAAAAATTAAATTAAATTAAGTTTGTACCTATTAGTTTTTTTATATATATAAAAAGATTCTTAATTTTTAATCTTAAATGTACCCATTCATATAATTTTTCAATTTTTTTAATCTTAAATGTACCCATTCTCAAATATATCAATTTTTTATATGTAAAATGTACCCTTTTTTAATATAAAATCCATTCAAATTTTTTAATCCATGTTTAAACTTATATGGGTACATTCTTTTTCGTTGATTTGAGAATGTATCCATGTTTTGGTACAATAACTTTTTTTGTTAATTTTGGTTAATGTACCCATACATATATGTACACACACACAATATAATAGAGAGTATAATTTATATTTTATTATTTTTAATCCCATAAATTATGGGTTTTATTTAAAATCTCATTAATATAAACAATTACAAATTTCAAATTTCAATTTTTAATTTAAAAAATATAGTAACTTACATTATTACATTAATGTCAGGGACCTCAATCAAAAACTAAAAACTAACAAGGTTTCAATCAAAGAATATTGATAGTTAGGGACCGCATCCAAAGTGTCCCTTTTAAATAACATCATTTAATCAAATACAAGAGAGGGTATGAATCTGTTCCACTTATTTTAGCCGATCCAATCAAATATAATCTGTCCAGTTGCTTCAGTTTCCCGTATTGTAAACGTGAGCTGCCAAGCGCGGCTTCGCATACGCAAGCAGTGGCTTAGCGAGTAAGAGGTCGTTTTGTGACTCCGTGAGTTCAATGCTCGACTCAGTAGGCGGCACGTGCCAGCTAAACCCATGAAGAAGCCTAGCAAACAGCATGACGGTCATGGCAGTGCCCAGTCCACTGGCTACGCAGCCCCGCATTCCCGTGCTGAACGAAATGAACCGCAACTCCGACTCGGTGAGCACCACCCCGGACCCGTCGTCCTTGAGGTGCCGCTCCGGCTTGAACTTGAGAGGCTCGTCCCAAACTTTAGGGTTACGGCCGAGCCCGACTCGGCTGAGAATCACGTGGCTACCCTTGGGGATGAAGTAATCTCCGACGGTGGTGTCGGCCATGGACACATGGGGCACATTGAACGGTGCCACAGGATGGAGGCGGAAGGCTTCTCTGGCGCAGGCCTTTACAAAGTTGAGCTGCGACAAATCGGACTCTTGAACTTGTCTGTTCTTTCCGACCACAGCATCAAGTTCTTGTGTTGCTTTCTCAAAGAGTTCGGGTTGATTTATCATCTCTGCAATTGCCCATTCAGCAGCATTTGAGGGATTGTCCACTGCTGCCATTATTAGTTCCTGTATCCACACAACAAATATACATGTTAATTTCTTGATCATTAATTGGTACCAACAAAAACTTGAAGAGGATTTATGCATATTATTGCAGTTTAGGAGTATGAATTCTTTTTAGAGGAATTATGTTATGTAACTATAGGGATATTAATGACCAAAACAGTTAAATTTCTATAAAATAATAGCCTTGGGATTAAGAAAATTTATTAATTTAGCAAAATATCGAATACCTGATAAAGTAATAATTTATTAATTTAACTATTAATTAATAACTTATTAATTACCAAGGCACTTCTTTTTTTTTCTTTTTCTTTTATAAATATTGTACGTTTTACTTAGAGAGTTTTATAAACTAATAATTCTATGTATTTGTTTGTACTTATTTTTCTCTAAAATAAATAGTAAGTTGCCCAATGTTCTGCATTATTTTATTTTATGAACATTTAACTAAACAAAAACTCTATTTATATAAACAAAAGTTATTGTAACAAAAAATTATTTATTTATATCTTATAATTTTTTATAATGTATTATCTTATAAATTTAGTAAATTATTAATTTAGCACGTTATCGCCAAATTGAGACAGGCCAAAAATATTATTTAACCAATCACAAGCTAGTTGTTCAATGGTAAATGACGAATTACGAGTCTTCCTTAAAACTAAAAATTGGAGGTATCGGGTTCGAAACCCACTATTGGTGTGAAAGCTAGACTTGTGGCCAGAAGAGACTGAAATGCCTCTGTGAGTCTTCTCCGTCCCCGAAAGTGATGGATAACTGTGGCTTGCCATCAGTTATCTCATTTTTTAAAAAAGAAAAAAAATATTATTTAACCGAAGTTATTACTTTATCGGGTACTAAATGATCGAGGTTCTATTGTATTACACTGACGCTTAATAATTATTTATTATTATAAGCACATGCACAAACTGTAAAAACTCAATAATTTCAAGAGAGATAAGAGAGAGACTTACGTTGACTTGAGCTTTGATTTCCTCCACAGACAGTAAGGGTTCACCAGTCTTGTCCTTGAGAGAGATAAGAATGTCAAGCAAGTCTTGTGCTTCCTTGTTATTACCAAGTTCCATATGTTCACGAACCCTCTCTTCGATTAAGGGGTCTTGGTATTTCCCTGTATCTCTTATGGCATCCTTGATAATCTTCTCATGGCCATCCAAGTCAAGCCCTCTCAAGCATGGGATGTAATCGGATGCAGAAAATGAATAGATGTAGTTAAGCATTGTAAATACATTTTCCAAATACTTTTGTTCCTCCAAACCAGGTCCGCCATCCTCCATTTCCTCCCCAAAGTATCTCTTGTTGAGAACCATTTTCTTAATCACATTTGCACAATAATGTTGAGTGGCAAGTCTCAAATTCACAATGCCACCACCTTCATTATTCTTGCATTGGTTGTACACATACTGAACGATGTGATCAGCCTCCTCGACCCTTTTGTCTGTGAGCCACTTGTGCCTCATCGGAGAAAGCAATTCGCTCGTGATTACCCTCCTCATTTTCTTCCATTGTTCTCCGAAGGGCACCATAACCGTAGTTATGTACCCTTTGGTGATAAGGAACGTGGAAATGCTAAGTGGCCGCGAGGCAAAAATCGCATCTTGCTTCTTCAAGATTTCGCGGCTGAGTTGAGGGCATGTGATGGGAATCACATTCGTGTTTCCGAGGCGAATGCATGCAATTTCGGTGTTCATTTCGTCCATCATCTTGTGTATCCACCGGAACGTGGGCTTGTTCGCGAGCAACTGGGGCAGGTTTCCGATAATAGGCCACGGTTTTAGGCATTTGGGAGTGGGAGGAAGAGGGTAGTGTTGCTTGCACACTTGGTTTTCTTTACAATCCCTTTGATGCCAAAAACGTTTGGTTAAGAAATGTATAAAGGGGACTAGTAAGAACAATGAGAGAAGGCCGATATTGGCTTCCATCTTTGCACTTGGAAAGGATTTAGCTAAAGAACTCTTGTTTCTTTTCTATATTGGTAGCTACAAAATGTTGAGATCTCTACAAAATGTTGGTGTCATTTCACGTATTTATACAGGGCTACCGACATGGAGAAATGAAAACATGTGAAACTTAAAACAAAATACTATGGGTTGGTGGAGTGGGGAGGATCAGTTGTCCTCTTTTTTCTTCAATGACATGTGTTTCGATTCGCCATATTAGATTAAATATTATTATGTAAATTATATTAGATTAGAAATGTGATTGTGTAAATTATATCATATTTGGATATCTTTATGGGATTCTACCATATCTCTTAGATTAAATATTATCCTATTAAAGTTGTAATCTTATTGGATTAAGGAATTTACTTTCCCTACCATTATAAATAAAGACACAACGGAAAAAATGTGGAAAGTTTTGTTAATTAATTGTTAATTTCTTTTGTTATATGTGGACTCATAAATAAGAGAAAATAATTAGATGGATTCCAAATCCCTATACCAAACATTTTATGGAATTATTATTAATGTTGCAATCCTATTATATTATAAATGTGATTGTGTAAATCATATCATAATTGGATATCCTTATGGATTCTACCATATCTCTTATATTAATGTTGACCCTAAAAACTACTAAGTTTACGTGGCATGTAGGCCGAGTAACTAATGAGCTAACTACGTCATTCGGTTATGTACGGGGCGTGCCAACTCGACGACCGGGAGTAAAATATGATGATGTCGCGTTAAGCGTGCTGCTGACTTCTTGATCTTATGGCTGCGGTCGAGGAAGGAACACGTCTCAGCCTTCGATTTCTAGAGCCTGAAGAAAAGCTGCTAGTTCTGCAAAATTCAATATCAAATTCGGCTTTTAATGTGTTGAACGTAGTAATCTGTAACACCTCACTTTGCCGAGAAGGCTGATGAGATGACATTTACCAACAAGGACTAAAAAATCCTTGTCAATCGAGACTTGGATAAATAACCATTCGATCGAGAAGCAGTGTTGTCTATCCAAACTGAAGGTGATCCTCGATCGGCTGATTCTACGGCTCCAGTTCTATCTATCCAAACTGAAGATGTCGCTGGTTGCCTTCACAGTGCTATTTATCCAAACTAAAGATGTGTTGGCAGGAAGAAAGGGGAGAATGATAAAATCTCAAGATTGTTGAGAAACTTTGCGCAGGGTAATTTGTGTGTTGAATTGGAGGGGGTTTGAACGATACATTGAGTCTTGTATTTATAGGGTTGGTTATCTACTTGGCACGACCTAATAATTTCATAGAAACCAACTCAAACTCAAACTCTTATAATTAAGGTTGATCTGTGGCATAGGTTAAAGCCTATCTTCCAGATGGCTGACTTTTCAAACAAGATAAAAACCTATCCCATAACCCATCCAAAAGCCTATCCGTGGCAAACTTATCCCATCATAACCAAAAGCCTAGCCTACCCAAGCTTTTTACCTCATCATAATTCCATCAATTCACTTCACCAATTGAATCCATCATGCACATTTCCCCTGACGAAGACCATGTACATGCATGATGGTCCCTTCACCAAATTAAACTCTGAAAAGTAATTCTAATTGATGAAATACAATCACCATATCTCAAGATAAAGCCATGTGCTACAACCCCATTCACTCCAACACGTCCATGAATTCCAAGCCAATTTGAATTGTACCACCCACTTCAATATCAGAGATAGGACTTGGTTTTGATAATAATTAGCCACGTAGGAGATTGCATGCACCTGGGGCTTCGATATGATGAGCCCATTGGAATGTCTTTGTGCAATCCTTTGAAGACGGATCCTCTCTTTTCAAAACATCCAGCTGAATGTACCTAATATTATATATTAAGAGATAATATCATAATTAAAATCACAATATTATTTGAAAATCATTTCAACCGTTTTATCATTCAACGGTCTAAAGTTCTGCTCATTTAACGACCTCGATTACTCGGGCCGATGGTGTAATTTTGGGTCCAAACAATTAGATATTATCTTATTAGAGTTGTAATCTTACAGGGGTAAGGAATTTACCTTCCCTACTACTATAAATAAAGGCACAATATGGTGAGATAACACACACCTCACAATTACACATCTCTCTCTTTCCTTTCTATGCCGCCGCACCCCTCTAAAAATTTAATTGTGAACTCTGTATAAGAGTATTTTTCTTTTTAAACACAGAAAGTTTAAAATTCATAATTAAATGTTTGGAGTGCATATCACCATTCCCATATTTTGAGTTACAAAAACATTGTTTTGCACTTAGGAATATCTAATTAAATGCATTGTGACCATCTAATTAATTAAACATTTTGCTTTTAAGCAGCCACTTAGTACTATGATTTAGTGAGATTCCTATTCACTTGTAAGTGAAAGGTTAAGTTCAATTCTCGCTGAAGACGAATTTGAACCATATTATTGCTAGCTCATTGTGAGGCTAAGGGTCGAACCACAATCTCATAGCTCATGTTTTAAAAATTTCAAAAATTTCAATGTCATACCTCGTATTACGAATTTGTTGCAATGTCAAGCCTTCGTCAATTTGACTGTTAAATTTTCTGTTAAATCTTGACGTGGACGGGCTCACTTCTTGCCCGACTAGATAAAAATATTAATAAATTAATTATTTAAATATTGGGACCCACCTCTACAATTCTCTCTCTCTCTCTCTGAATTTTTTGAAATCAATTTGGGAACGCGATGGAGGAGTACTGGAGTGGCATATGCGGCCTCCAAACCCTAAAACCCCAATTATTTTATTCGACATCACCATCGGTACCATCCCCTCCGATTGCATCAAGATGGATCTCTTCGTCGATATTGCCCCTAAAATCGCCGAGAATTTCAAGCATATCTCCCCCGAGCCACCGAATGGAACTTGACCAGCTCCGAGCCCGGGACCGAGTCAAGTACGCCTTGGTCTTGCAGAACATGGTGGGCATTGTCGAAGGCACCTCTGATGTTTGTAACGGCACGATGAGACGAAGATGGGGGAGGTCAGGTAGTCGAAGGAGAGTCGTACAAACTGGGTCTAGCCGTCTAAGGGCGACG
The DNA here is from genome assembly GCF_916048215.2 of Malus sylvestris. NCBI lineage: Eukaryota > Viridiplantae > Streptophyta > Magnoliopsida > Rosales > Rosaceae > Malus > Malus sylvestris. Next base: position 4,982,105 of record NC_062270.1, on the reverse strand, counting down.
TTGAAGTGAAGGGAGGAAGAGATGGCAGAATACTGCTAATTAAGTCGTTGATGGCAAAGTCTGAAGATTGAAGGCGTGATCGAGATCGTACCGATTTTATGGTTCTTGCAAGTTCGCAAACAAATGTTACCTCATTCTGAGAATTCAAGTACATTCTCTTAAATTATTTCATCCATACAAGCCGTTAGAGTAAATATACTACACAGACACATGTAATAGACAGAGAGACACTCAAAAAAACGCTTTGCCTTCAGAGTGTTTTCAATTTTTTGGTCGATGTCTTCCATTCCTCTCGAATTGCAATAAAATAGAAATAGAAACCTACTTTACTCGATCTCAACTTTGCCCTTCACACTCTACTATTTTCTATTCCCGGCCCTAGTGATCATCTTTCTTCTAGCTTTTTGTTTTGTCTGGCGATTCCTTTAAATAAATATGTTCTACGTCCCCTGTTAGTGTTGGTCCTGTCCCGTACTCTATCTATCGATCTTATCTTAAGTGGATCAATCGCTTTTTCGGAACTTTCCCTTGCTTGCTTCTTCCTATTTTCTACATAACTTCCCATACTCTGTTAGTTCACAATCATGCATATGTGTTGGTGGAAATTATTGTCATACCAGAGTTATAGCTTGTATGGATGTCACAGAGTACTATTTAAGACTATCAACTATATTTTTAGGAGAATTATTATGATCTTATCTGATTAACCAGTTTTTATTATTATTACTAGCATTTGCCTACACACTTTGTGTATATGAACATTTTTTTATAGAAAATGAGAAGGAGGGAGGGAGGGGGAGAAAGAGAGAGAACGTGGGGGGAGTGGAAGGTTTTTGTTTTTTGTTTTTTGTTTTTTGTTTTGTTTCTGTTTTTTTTTTAAATATTGGAGGTATTTTAACATTACCTGCATGTGAGGCTTTACTAGAAAACAGTAAAATTTGGACATGTAAAATTACATTATTGCCCATCATTTTTGTTGCATAATAGAAGACTAATTTATCTTTTCATCATCTTTTGGTTGACAAAAAAGGTTTCGTTAATTAGTAGAGATTATTATTATTTTTTTATATCCATTGAAAACCTAAAAGGTGAGGAAGCGCGCCAATAAGCTTGACATGACAGGTTCGATTCACACCAATGAAACAAAAGAAGAAGAACAAAGAGAAAACCCTCATTTTTCTCTTTTTTTTTTTTTTTTGTTTCTCTTCCTGCTAATATAGCTGTAATCAGCGCATATCCACACAGACGTGCCACATTCATGTTGGTGATATGCCTTGTATATAATGTTAAACAACCTTTCCATATGGATGTAATCTTATTTCATGCACGATTAATCTCCCCCTTTAGAAATTTAAATTTGGAAGGCGCTACTCATGACTTACAATTAATTATTACCAACTCTCAGACCACACATGGTAAACATGTTATGCATGCAACTACGCACAAAACGATATCAATGTAAGTGCTTCCCATATGTTTCGTACTTTTTCGGTCGGAGCCCTAGTACATATGTGCACGCCACAAATTGGACATACAGTATATTAATATGCACAATAATATGCTAGGTTTACTACCTTTTTATACTACAAAGATTATTTTTAATTGATGTTGTGGTTTTTAATTCGTGTGGTTATTTAACTTGACCCAACAGGATCCTCTCCGGATCCTTTTGGTGAGGATCTTGAGGATTCATAAATCGTATCTGTTTATCGTACATCGTGAGATCAGTTTTTGTTAGGCATTGTTTGTATTTAATTTTAAATGAAAATATTTAAAATGATTTCTAACATTACGATGTATGATGAACATATATAATTCACGGATCCCCAGGATCCGGATTCTAAATTGACTGTCACATCATGTGATAATAAATTACTAGTGGTTTATTTGTAAAATATGCAAGCTCAACCTCTAAGTTTGTTAGTATTTTTTTCATTTTAACTATTGTTCAAATTTCTCTTGAAAACTTTTGTTGTTGTGATTTTTTATAATTATAATTATTTTGATATTTTTAATCTTCTGAAATTGCTCCAACAATCCAAAGAAATTTACTTCTGCAATAATTAGAAATATGGATGTGAGAATTATATTGAGAGAAAGAGAGAAATTGGCAAAGAAGATGAGTATTTGTTAATGGGTCTGACTAATTTAGATCATTTGGCAAGGCACGCTTGTTGCTTATTTAGTATCCAAAATAGCAAAATATCAAGTGCCACTAAAGGGACTGGTTTGAAGAAACATTGCAATTGATACAATTGTCCGTATGCAAATTGGTGTTGCTGTTTGGGGGTACGGTGGAGTTTCAAATTCTTGGAAAATTGCTTAATTTGCCCTGTGTCGGTAATATCACTTGGATAGTATAACGGGTAATCACTTAATAATTGTGTGATGTATTATAATAATCTTGTGTGGATTTTAATTAGTGAAACAACACATGATATAATGTGTGCATTTCAATTCAAAGCCTTTCTTTGCAGAATGATTCACCAAAACATTAGGCTGGCATATTAAAAATAAGTTCTCTTGTTTTCAGAACCACATGAATCGTATTGTATGATTATATATATTTTATGGAAAAGCATTCGGTGCTTTGGACCAACACAACCAGTTTCGATTGGTGTGGTTGGTGGTTCTGGCAAGTTGATAAACATTGTTTTGTTTGATCAAATGGATTGATTTATATATGCCACATATCTTTAGGCCAGTTCAGATGAGCGTGAATAAGGGCATTGCAACATTTTCCATATATCATAAACCTCGCTTCAATATTGGCAAGAAGACAAATAGTATTGTGGGTTGTGGCAACCACGATAGAAGAGTTTTGTCCTTAAATACCACATGATGATGTATGAAGTTTTCATACATGTGACATTAGAACTGATGTTCCATTCGTCAACGCATAAAGCTTCATCATTCGGGATGAAGTTGCTTTTCTCTTAGTAAGATGACTATTAAATTGTGGGGATCAAGTCCTATGCTGAGGGAAATAAAGAGACATCGAGTACGGGAATACTTTGCATAATTGATTACCTTGACAGGCCAAAGCCTATAATCAAAAGGAGATGACATTCCTTTATGAGGGTTGTAGACCCGTGACCATTTAAAGTAGGCTAAGGGATGAAAGTCAAAAAGTGCTTCGACATAAATAGTGAGGCATTAAAGCCTAAGAAGATAGATATAATTTATCTCTTAACCGTTTCCTACTCCTTCAAGTATAAAACGTGGTCGATTTATCGATAGGATTAAAATTAACCAAAATTATGGAAGAATTATGGGTTAGCATACCTATTTTTGAGATATGAGATTTATTTAAGAAGAATGAGAAAGTAATTTGTTAACTGAAAAGAACAATCAAGATTTCATATATTGCAATGAGTAATTTTCCAAGATATGAAAAAGTTAGAGACCTTCTTGTAAATACTTTAAATGTGGGGGAAGTCTACTTTCCAAGTGTTAGAAAATTATCGAATAAGTCCTAACATATGATTTGCAGACTTAACATTTGAAAACAACTACTTTTATATGAAATAAAATTTCGTAAGATGGGGTGTGCACACCTAAGAGATAATTAATCAACCTAAGTGGTACCAATTAATTATGGAATTGACTAGAGAGTGATTTGATCAACGAGGAGAATGTGGCTAAAGCTAACATAACTAATAAATCAGCTGAATAGAAACCTAACTTAGTTGATTGGGAATCTCATGGTCTAAGTTAAATAGGCAAGTTGATTAGGCATGATTTAAAGTACTTAACACACTATATTTCATTCCATAGATATTTTAAGATATATATTTATACTTAACGACATTAATATCTTATAAAAAAAGAGGAAATGAGCATACTATTCTTAACCAATATTCATATGAAGGATTGTTGAAAATTTATATGTTTATATCTTAATTCATGATAGTATAATATTTAATTTCTATATGTGATGAAAAATAAGAGCCAAGGGTTTAGTTGAATTCAAATTTGATTGTTTCATGCCTTTTGATTAACCAATGGCATTCTGTTTTTAATTAACAAACGTTATTATCTACATTAATGGGGAGAGGGTGGGTTTAGCCTCACAATGAGCTACCAATAATGTGGTTCAAAATCGTCTTTGGCAAGAATCAAACATAAGACCTCTCACTTACAAATGAAAAGGAATACCACTAGACCGTAGAACTAAGTGGCAATGATGACATTCTGTTAATGAAAATAATGTGCTTAATTTTCCATGGACATGTCTCTTACCAAGATGCATGAGTTGCATCTGTTCGTTGGAACTATGCAACAATCATAATGTTTTAAAAATGGTGGCTTGAGTTCTATATAAACTCAAGCATCCCACCATTCTAAAATAAAGGGAGATGAGTTTTCCCCTTTGTCTTTTATTCTTTGTTGGTCAAATTTCGAGTCATGTCTTGAAAGTACGGAATATAAGGTTGATCATAGTCCGAATATATAAGGTTCATCATAGTCCGAAGATTATAGTGCTTCGACTTCGGATTATAAACTGTTGAATTTTGGGAGATGGACGTCTAACGAACTGCAAGCACAAGGGCATGAGTGAAATTCTGGATTTAGGATATTACATTTATGTAAGCCTCAATCTTCAAATTTGTTTATTTCTTTCTTCTTCTACTATTGTTCACATTCTCTTGTACACTTTTGGTGTTGCGATTTTTTAAAATAATTATATATTGTTACTCTGTTAATTATTCTTTTCATATTTTCTGAAATTGCTCCAACAATTATGATATATTTAGATGGTAAGAAAATCCTCGTAAAATAATACTTACATGGGACCAATTCTCAGGTAAAGCTTGAGCCAATTTCACTCCCAAAGATGTGAACACTGCCTCCCAGGACCAAATTTGTGTAAGCATATAGGCCTACATGCTAAATCGGGAGAGAGAGAGAGAGAGAGAGAGAGAGAGAGAGAGAGAGAGAGAGAGAGAGAGAGAGAGAGAGAGAGAGAGAGAGATGAGGACCACAATTATTATTATTATTTTTTTTGTTCATTTTTCTTGTTCCAAAAAAAAAAATAAAAAGACTATTTTTTTACATATCAAACACTACATAACATAAATTTTTAATACAAAAAAAATACTGTGAACCTTGTTCAACTTATTTTAGTCCGATCAAATCTACCATACCAAACGAAGATTTGATTTTCTTGAGCCAATACAACTTGTCGAGACTCGAAATTGTTCAATTTCCCGTATTGTACACGTGAGCTGCCAAACGCGGCTTCGCGTACGCAAGAAGTGGCTTAGCAAGTAAGAGGTCGTTATGAGACTCGGTGAGCTCAATGCTTGACTCAGTAGGTGGCACGTGCCATGTAAACCCAGGAAGAAGCCTAGCAAACAGCATGACGGTCATGGCAGTGCCCAGTCCACTGGCTACGCAGCCCCGCATTCCCGTGCTGAACGAAATGAACCGCAACTCCGACTCGGTGAGCACCACCCCTGACCCATCGTCCTTGAGGTGCCGCTCCGGCTTGAACTTAAGAGGCTCGTCCCAAACTTTAGGGTTGCGGCCGAGTCCGACTCGGCTGAGAATCACGTGGCTACCCTTGGGGATGAAGTAATCTCCGACGGTGGTGTCGGCCATGGACACATGGGGCACATTGAACGGTGCCACCGGTGGAGGCGGAAGGCTTCTCTGGCGCAGGCCTTTACGAAGTTGAGCTGCGACAAATCAGACTCTTGAACTTGTCTGTTCTTTCCGACTATAGCGTCAAGCTCTTGTGTTGCTTTCTGAAAGAGTTCGGGCTGATTTATCATCTCTGCAATTGCCCATTCAGCAGCATTCGAGGGATTGTCCTCTGCTGCCATTATTAGTTCCTGTATAAACGCAACGACTACACATGTTAATTTGTTGGTCATTAATTGGTACTTACTAAGAAACAATGGCAGAGGATGCATATTATTTCAGTTTTGTCGTATGGAGAAAAAGGAAAAGAGAGAGAGAGAGAGAGACACTTACATTGACTTGGGCTTTGATTTCTTCCAGAGAAAGTAAGGGTTCGCCATTCTTATCTTTCAGAGAGATAAGAAGGTCAAGCAAGTCTTGTGCCTCCTTGTTATTGCCAAGTTTCTAATGTTCACGAACCCTCTCTTCGATTAAGGGGTCTTGGTATTTTCTTGTATCTCTTATGGCATCCTTGATAATTTTCTCATGGCCATCCAAGTCAAGCCCTCTCAAGCATGGAATGTAATCGGATGCAGAAAATGAATAGATGTAGTTAAGCATTGTAAATACATTTTGCTAAATACTTTTGTTCCTCCAAACCAGGCCCACCATCCTCCATTTCCTCCCCAAAGTACCTCTTGTTGAGAACCATTTTCTTAATCACATTTGCACAATAATGTTGAGTGGCAAGTCTCAAATTTACAATGCCACCACCTTCATTATCTTCACACTGGTTGTACACATACTTAACTATGTGATTGGCCTCCTCGACCCTTTTGTCGGTGAGCCACTTGTGCCTCATCGGAGAAAGCAATTCGCTCGTGATCACCTTCCTCATTTTCTTCCATTGTTCACCGAAGGGCACCATAACTGTAGTTATGTACCCTTTGGTAATGAGGAAAGTGGAAATGCTAAGCGGCCGCGAGGCAAAAATTGCATCCTGCTTCTTTAAGATTTCGCGGCTGAGTTGAGGGCATGTGATGGGAATCACATTCGTGTTTCCGAGACGGATGCATGCAATTTCGGTGTTCATTTCGTCCATCATCTTGTGTATCCACCGGAATGTGGGCTTGTTAGCCAGCAACTGGGGGAGGTTTCCGACAATTGGCCACGGTTTTAGGCATGTGGGAGTGGGAGGAAGAGGGTAGAGTTGCTTGAACACTTTATTGTCTTTACTATCACTTTGATGCCAATAACGTTTGATTAAGAAATGTATGAAGGTAACTAGCACGAATAATGAGAGAAGCCAATATTGGTTTCCATCACTGCAAGTAGAGGGAAGCTAGACTCTTGTTTCTTTTCTTATTTTGGTGGCTAAAAAATGTTGAGAGCTTTAGATATGGGAACTGAGATGTTCTAAATTCTGAATGTCTTGGCGCCTATATATACTTACACAATGATGGAGTTAGAGGAAATGAAAACACGTGAAACTTAGCCTTGGTTTGGTACTGAAATGATTCTGAAAAAAGTGGCTATTAAGGAGCTTTTTTATGTTTGGTAAACATTCAGCTTCAGTTTTTTTCACAGTTTTGGATGAAAAAAAGCCAAAAAACACAAAGCTGCAAAATCCAACTTTGAAAAACCAGCTTTTTTCACATCTGTTTTACATAAAAGTTTATCAAACACTATAATACTGTTTTTTTTTTCAAAAGCACTTTTACAAAAAAGTTTACCAAACACTCTGCTATTTTATTTCACAGCTGCTTATTCTCATAGCACAGCAAAAAACAGTTTTTTTTCAAAGAACAATAATACCAAACCAGCCCTTACATTGTTATGTGTACTCCGCCTTATTGAACTAAACATGGTAAATACCAATATTAAACTAAACATGATAAATACCAAAAATATATGATAATATTTGGGAATTTCTTATATATTCATTAATCTCTAAAGTGGAGTATATATAGGAATTACAATTGGTATTACATATGTACTTCACCAATGTGGGATAATAAACTACTATTTACATTTTAACTAATGTATAACTCGCAACACTCCCCCTCAAGTTGGTGCAAAGATGTCACGCATGCCCAACTTGTCAAGCGAGTCGGAAAACGCACTATTAGACACAGCCTTAGTAAGAGCATCAGCCAGTTGATCTTCAGATCTCACAAACGGAAACATAATAATTCCAGCATCCAATTTTTCCTTAATGAAATGTCGATCAATCTCCACATGTTTTGTTCGATCATGTTGCACTGGATTATGAGCAATCTCAATAGCAGCCTTGTTATTACAATGAAGTTTCATAGCACCTTTGTGTTTAAACCCAAGATCTCTCAACAATTTTTCCAACCACAACAACTCACATACACCATGAGACATACCACGAAACTCAGCTTCTGCACTTGACCTAGCCACCACTTTTTGTTTCTTGCTTCTCCAAGTAACTAAATTACCACCCACAAACATAAAGTATCCATATGTAGATCGCCGATCAGTGATAGAACCAGCCCAATCTGCATCTGTATACCCTTCGACATTCAAATGATCATTCTTGGAGAAAACCAGGCCTCTGCCAGGAGCCATCTTCAAGTACCTCAAAATACGAGTTACTGCATCCATATGAGCTTCACTAGGTGATTGCATAAACTGACTTACCACACTAACTGCATAAGCAATGTCAGGGCGAGTGTGAGACAAATAAATTAATCTCCCCACAAGCCTCTGATACCGTTCCTTATGAGTTGGAACCTGATCTGGAAATAAGCCCAGACGATGATTCTGCTCAATCGGAGTATCAACAGGTTTGCAATCTAACATACCTGTTTCAGCTAACAAATCAAGAACATACTTCCTTTGAGATAGAAAAATATCATGCTTGGATCGTGCAACCTCGATTCCAAGAAAATACTTCAATTCACCCAATTCTTTCATCTCAAACTCAGTAGCTAGGTACTTTTGAAGGTGCTGTATCTCCTTTTGATCATCACCAGTCACTATCATGTCATCAACATAAATAATCAATGCAGTTAGCTTACCATTTTGTCGCTTTAGAAACAAAGTATGATCTGAATGACTCTGGATATACCCAAACTTCTTCATTGAACTTGTAAACCTCCCAAACCATGCTCTAGGAGATTGTTTCAAACCATACAAGGCCTTTCGTAACCTGCATACAATACCTTTTCCAGGAGATGTTCCAATACTAGGTGGGAGATCCATATACACTTCCTCCTTAAGATCACCATGAAGGAAAACATTCTTAACATCAAACTGCAACAGAGGCCAATCCTGGTTTGCTGCTAAGGACAGAAGAACACGCACAGTATTAAGTTTGGCAACAGGAGCAAAGGTCTCCTGATAGTCCACTCCATAGGTTTGAGTATAACCCTTAGCAACTAATCTGGCTTTATACCGATCAATAGAACCATCTGCTTTGTGCTTAATAGTAAACACCCATCTACATCCAACGGCTTTCTTCCCGTTTGGTAACGGAACCAAATCCCAAGTAGAATTCTTTTCCAAAGCTTCCATCTCAACTTTCATATCATTAACCCACTTAGGGTCAGACAAAGCATCTTGCAATTTTGTTGGAATTGATACACTAGATAGCTGACATATGTAAGATGCATATGGTTGGGACAAACGATGAGAAGACACATAATTGTTGATAGGATATTTGGCTTTGGCATGCATATCAGGCTCATATTGTACTTTAGGTTTTCCACGATTAGCTCGTGGAGGCAACTGATAAGCAGAAGAATCGTCAGAATTTACCTCATGTATGCCACCATCTCGTACCAAACAGTTAGAAGAATCATCACTGGACGAACCATCATCATGCAACTCGTTAGACATATCAGCAGCAGGCAACCGATCATCAGAAGGTAATTCATCAGATATATCAGCAGCAGGCAACCGATCATCATCTGTAGCCGACTGATTAGTATCACGCAAAATAATAGGTTCTGTTCCCAACTCTGTCTGTAACACATCATCCATATTATCTCTTCGAATCTGCACTTCACTCCCCCTCTCCCCCTGAAGTGGAGAGTCGGAAGAGGGCTTCACAAAATACGAAACTTCCTCATGGAAGGTGACATCCATGGTAATATAAGTTTTTTGAGTCGGAGGATGATAACAATTATAGCCTTTTTGATTGTTAGCATACCCAATAAAGACACACCGGAGAGCACATGCATCAAGTTTACTCCGCTGATGAGAGTAGACATGCACATACGCAATACACCCAAACACTTTCGGAGGAAGCTTTGAGACAGAAACAAGAGAAACATGTTGTTGTAGCACATCAAACGGTGTCTGAAAATCAAGAACCCGACTTGGAACACGGTTGATCAAATACACAGCAGCCAAAACAGCATGACCCCACAAATGATTAGGAACACATTTATCTAACATCAAGGAGCGAGCAACCTCCATTATTTGACGATTCTTCCGTTCGGACACACCATTTTGTTGGGGTGTAAACGGAGTAGTCGTCTGGTGAATAATACTATGATCACGGAAAAAACATGTCAAAGTGTGATTCACATATTCTCCTCCGTTATCAGACCTGAAGACCTTAACTTTGGTCTGAAACTGAGTAGATACCATTGTACAAAATTCTTGAAGAAGTAACGGAACATCACTCTTATTTTTCATCAAGAACACCCAAGTTACCCGAGTACAATCATCAATAAAAGTAACAAACCAACGGAATCCATTAGAAGTAACTTTTGCAGGACCCCACACATCAGAATGTATCAAATCAAATGGTAAAGTAGCTTTAGAATCACTTACAGGAAAGGAAGCACGATGACTCTTAGCCATGACACATGTTTCACACTTGAACTCTGAATCACTACAAGTGCGAAACAAAGAAGGAAATAGATGCTTCATATAACTGAATGATGGATGTCCCAATCGTCGATGCCACAACCAAATTTGATGTCTGTTATCCACTTTAGCACTTAAAACTTGATGATTATTTGAACCGGAAACAACAGTATCCTCCATAGTCAAGATGTACAAACCCCCTATCCTTTTACCATAACCAATTATCTTCTGAGTTTGAATATCTTGAAAATAACAATACGTAGGATAGAAGTGAGCAGAACAATATAAAGTATCAAGAAATTTTCCTACCGACAAAAGATTGCATTTAACATCAGGAACAAGTAAAGCACGGACCAGTGATAAGGTTGGAGTTAAAGAGATAGTGCCTTCACCCTTCACAGGGGAAAGTGCTCCATTTGCACTAGTAATATACGGATCATGAACATAATCACATAACTCATCAAACACTCTAGGATCACTCGTCACATGATCAGTGGCCCCAGTATCAATTATCCATTTATTTGTGTCCACCAAGATGCATAACAACACTATGATTATATTGAGCCATTGAACAAAATCACGAACAATAAAGGCACAAAAGATACGCAGCGGAATGAAAACAATTTACCAGAGTACTGTAGCAATCACTGTTCACGGCACTGTAGCAATACTATTCACGACACTGTAGCAATCACTGTTCACGCACTGTAGAAGACCACTGTTCACGGCACTGTAGCACGACACTTTTTTTTTTTTTTCCCACGGAGGAAATCACGAAAAATGTGGGCACAAAATTTAAAGCACACAAGTCACCAAGAGCGAACTGCTCTGATGCCATATTGAACTAAACATGGTAAATACCAATATTAAACTAAACATGGTAAATACCAAAAATATATGATAATATTTGAGAATTTCTTATATATTCATTAATCTCCAAAGTGGAGTATATATAGGAATTACAATTGGTATTACATATGTACTTCACCAATGTGGGACAATAAACTACTATTTACATTTTAACTAATGTATAACTCGCAACACGCCTAACACGTGAAACTTACTTTAATCCATAAATTGATGTATGGTTGATATGCAGGGCTAGTTGTCTTTCTTTTGTTTTCCTACTTTGACTGGATTTCGATCCGCCACAAAGCCAACCGATAAAAATGTGGGGAGTTGTTAATTGTTGTTGTCTTACGTATTGTGACACATCCCGATCCGGAAAGTTTACGTGTCCATTTGAATTGTGATGTGCTAGGTTCATGAGTGGGTCTTTTTGTTTTACAAATATTATATAAATATATTTTTCTCGATAACTACTTTTACATACCATGTTGTGACATGTCATGTTTAGCTTACAGTTAGATTTTCATACACTTTACGTTTATTATATTTATTGTGTGCATAAACCTGTGGCATGACATCTTTATATCATATTTGTTCATTATTACATGATTGCATCAGTGTCTTTTATTATACTGGTCCGGGGGTGAACGAGCCCACATGTAATTCACATTGCACCATTCACATTCACTTGTGGATCCAGAGTAGGTGCCAGCTTGTTCCCCCTTATGGTAGTGGTAGATATCCCTTAGGGTGTTGATAGACATGTATGTGAGGTGACTAACGCAGCTTCACATGCTCATTACCAAATGAAGGCACACAAGCCATGTATCTACTTTCTACATGACTTATGTGGCTTCATTTGGTAATGAGCATGAATTTTTCTGTGATAGTAATTTGAGATATTTCGTAGTAACTCCCTATATTCTTTAACTCATTTGTGATGCTGGTTCCCAACTACCTATTATTAATTATCTTATTACTTTGAGAAACTATATACTTGTTTTACAGTTATGGGTTATAGGTTTTCATAAAACTTTTTTTTATGAGCAGTGCTACACTTACTATTTATTTGTACCATCATTTATACAATTTCTCTAACGGAAGTATAACACACAAACATACGTAGGTTTCATCTCTATTAGAGAAGTGGTACAAATAATGATATAAACAGATGGTAAGAATATTATTTTTGTTATTTTATAGGTCCACTCGTCCTTTTTTTATCCTCTCTAGGACATAGAGATTGAGTTCATGGGAGTACAAGGATTCAGTGGAAGTAGCTAACTGTACTACGGTCAAAGTAGATTATCTATGTAATAATAATCATCTTTTATAGATGAGACTACTTTTTATTTTCTACGCTATGCTCTGAATTTCATATTTTGTAATAAGGGTTTCCACCCAATTACATTGTGCGTTTTGCTTTGTTTAATTTTTAATATTATATATTATTCACACTTTTATATGTCAACCATATTTTATGGCTTCGTTACTTTCTAGATGTCAGCTAACACATCACGATTCAGATGTACATATGGACATTCCGAGTCGGGATGTGTCATATTAACTTGTACAAAACGGATGAATAATTAGATGCATTTCAAAAGAATGTACTATCGTCTTTTCTTTTGTAAGGACTATACTGTATTTTACCTAATCACTGTGATTAGAAAAACATCTAGTTGTATTTAGGAGTTTCTAATTAATGCATTAGCTAGTGACAATATAACCAGGAATTTCTGCATAAAGCATTAGATGATGGTGGTTATCATCTAACATGTTGTTCTGCCAAAAAAAAAAAAATTCTGTACACTTTATGGCTTGGAACAAATATTACATTGTTTTTGGAATTTCCGTTCTCTAATATTATTTCATCCTTATAATTCTTTTTAGAGTCCCTATATATAGTCCCTTAGAATTAGGGGTGTACTATCCACACATCCCAAATTACTTCTCACACCCCTTGTTAATCTCTGTCCGTTGATCTTCTTTAATTCATCCGATCCGACGACCGGAAATTAGAAGGGTGTGTGAGAAGTAAAATGAGGTGTGTGGATATTACATCCCTAGAATTAAACCACATTTTGTGGTTACCAACTAATACTACGGTCTAGCGTTATTCTGTTTCACTTGTAAGTGAAAAGTCTTAGATTCGACTCATATGAATAATATGATGACATATTATCTTTATGTTGAGTTAGATATTTAACTAATGATTGACGCATTATGTGACTTAACTCAATCTCTTAATTCTATTGAGTAAAATATTGTTTTTTGACAAGTAATGATAGATTGGCATTTCATTAATCATTTCACGCAATACATAGGTGTCAATTGATAATACTCCGATGACCAAAAAAATGATTTGAAGGTGAATTTATTCAAATAAGACAATAATAGTAAACTCCTAAACGATTACCACGATGTACGATCACATGTCATCCATACAAAACTATCACAAGATGATAGATAGACTTATATCGGCAACTACAAAATGTCACTGTCGAATAACGAGACCACATAAAGTTATTGTAGAAGCAACCCACGTAAAATTACCGTAAGTAAACGAGACCACATAACACATTGCTCAATCCGAAAACCATATGCAGCCATCATTGCAGCGCGGCCACAACACTTGCGAGGCGAGACGAAAAAACTAAACTAAGCTAAACCAAACCAAATCAAACTACTCCGAGAACGGAACCACATGTCGGCTAATTCCGATGGAGGGTTAGGAAACACTATCAAAAGCCACCTGCAATGACACAAAACGGGTCTGCACCATCAACGATTCAAAACGACACAACAGAGTTGCAAACATTGAAACTCAGGCCGGAGATTCCAGATCTGAAATCTGCAAGCGGCAGAGTGGCAAAATCAGTCGGCCTAGGTGGTGCAACCTCCAGCTTAGCATGCCCAAGACTGTGCAACACCAATGTATGCTCGACGCAGGGGTGCTGCAACAGATGTCGGCGCATCCACAGAAAACGTCTATGATAGTATCACAACTCCGAATCAAATAGACGGAAGTGGCTCTAACCCACCAACAGTCCCAATCCAAATCCTAAATCCGAATCAAACCCAGTTCAAGAAGAGGCCTTGAGAAGTGCATGACCCAAATGGGAAAGAGACCCGAAGCCATGGGATAGCAATGCACAAAACGGTGGGAGAGGAAAAAAGGGGGATGGGGGAACGAAACGTGTTGAGATGCAGAGAGAAGGAAAAATGGGCGGTAGAGCAGAAGGGATGTGAAGGAAGTCGAAGGGAAGAAAGGAAGGAAAGAGAAGCTAGGAGAAGATAAGGATGGGCTGCCATCGACCCCAAATCATGGCAAGGAGTCGGCGACTAAGGCGATTGCAGGTTGAGAGGGGCGAGGGTTTTTTTTTTATTTTTTGAGCGAAAGGATATTGTTAATAAGTTACGGGTTTGAATCTACGCCGTCATGTAATGACACAATACCTTTTTATCACTGTGGTAAATGGCGCGAGGGTTTTATGTGAAAGGCGAGAGGGAAATGCGTAAAATATTGTTATACAAAAAAATAAAAGTAAAAACCGTGCTTTGCTGTCTGAGCGTTTGACTTGGTCATCGATAATGCATGCATAAAAATAGTAATCATAATTCATAAACACCTTTTTACATACTAAATAAGGGCTCATTTGGATGTGCTTTTAAAATATCTGAAAGTGCTTTTAGAGAAAATATTTTTGGGTTCTAAAAGCACTTGTTTTCTACAAGAAGCATCAGTTATATGTTTTTTCCATGAAACACGTGCTCCCCAAAGCGTGTCTTCCATGCGGACAACCAAACCTGAAAATGTCTCACCTCCTTAAATGTCGATGAACACATCGTCTAGCAGGATGATGTTACTGCAATTATTCGTGCGAAACTCCATAGGACAAAGGTAAAGGCCACCGATTAGAAATTACAGTAAGTGATAGCCAAGTGGCCGATCCACCCCTTCTTAACAATAAGATCCATATTGCTTGTCACGCCCAATCCTAACATACGTCCAGGATCGACACGCGACGTCACCAAATACTCGTATATCTAACATACTTTGCCTCTTGGATACGAATAAAGCATCACTCAAGGTCCAAACTGCGTAGTAATTTCCATATATTTTATGGCTGCATCTAACCTTCTCGTTAGACTGCTTACGTACCCTCGACAAGGATCAAACCATTCGTAGTTCGTCACTCATTACCCATCTACATTTACCATAATACATTCAAGCCGAAAGATATAACATTCCTCAATCAATCATTAGAACTTGACAAGTATGGAAGTACTAGATTCAAGGCTACATAACAATCCAATATGACAATCAAGGTTTCCATTCCACCCTTCAACATAATATCATAATCCAATCATGTAACATATCAAGGATCAACCAAGCACAATATTTTTCTCTAGTCACATTCATTAACTATTCTGATCGTATTAATAGCAACTATATCCAACGTCATTCCACAATCCCATCAATTAATCAATTCATGAATCAAAGATGCACGATTGTAACTTTTAACTATATTAATCAACCAATGAGATAACATACCATTTCACCAATTCAATTAGAGAACTCTGTATAATTCTCTACTTAGGTTATGAGTAATAACATGGTAATTCTAATTTGTATTCACAAGATCCATCGTGGGTAATTCCCATTCACACGAATCTAGGATTCTAAGATAACCTTATGGAAAGGAGTAAGAGCGAGGATTCTGGACTACTTAACGAAATCAAAATATCAAACGGTTTCTCATAATTTACCCAGACCTGTCGCATGTGAAATAAGTGCCTACATCATGGAAATGGTGCATCGAGCAACCAACAATCCGGATAAGCTGCGAAGCTCGTGTGAGCAACAATAATACAAAGTATGTAATAATAATGATGAAACTAACCATCAATCACATTTTATAAACTTTGAATATAAATCATTCATAAGAAATTAATGCCAAACCTTTGCAAACTTTGAAGGAGTCACATAGACATCCAACGACTTTTCTAAATCAGACTCAAAGTTCTTGAAGCCAAAATTCACGGATACACTCTAAACTAGAGCTCGGTAGACGTCGTTCGGCTGAAGCCTATGCAAGTAACCTAATAGGAAATGGCCCCCCAACACAGATTAACCAAGCAGGGTCAAGATAACTAACCAAGCAGGGTCATCGATGTACCAATGCTACATAGTGCTATCAAACCAACACACAACTTACCTCCTACCTCCACACTTATGATTTACAACATGAGCACATACACCATCTATTTCTGTATTTCCCATCTAGGTTCCAAAGCATTGTTTCAAATTATTACTACAAGCATCCATCACCTCGATCAACTCCTATTCTCAAGTACATGCAATTACTAAATGCATCACTTCTGACTCTAGTCTTAATTAGATTACTTGGAACTACTAATTCACACTATAAGATCCAAGTACTATTTTGGTTAACTTGAATTAACATGATCAAAATAAATGTAACATTTGAATGAAAACACTTAAGAGACAATAGGTGAAGATGCTACTTACAAATATAGATGTACCTGTATATAAAAGCTTTGGCAGTTGGTGCATATATATATCCAGGGATATAAGTAAGTTCCTTTGAATATGCATACATAGATATATGTATATGATAAATAAGGAAACAAATTCATTCCTTAATTAATTTATACATACATATAAGGATTCGTTCAACTTCAGACATAAGCAGAAAGGTCAGATAATGCTAAACCAATGAGAAGGAATCAATATGCTCATCAACAATGGCTATTCACTGTCATCACAAGGACAAAATATGGACCACGTTTAACTAAATGTATACTAACAACTCTAGCAAAATTGTACCAAATATGAAGAGAAACAATTTCACATTATGGGACAATATAATTGTCGATTCCCCATCATCAACATTACATTAATGCATTCACTAACTTTAAAGCAACAAAGGCAACGTGATAAATGGGTAATTTTCAAATAAGACTATACATACATAATGTTAACCATCAACATTGCATAAATTGGATGTCACACACCGGGAATTTTGACTTTTCTAAAAAATGCTCAAATTTTACATAAAGATCACAACAAGTAAAGTAAACTTTATACCTATAGCCAAGTCTAATTTGGCCGGGAAGGCTCTCAAATTGGCTCGTACCCGTCGAAAACCCTAAGGTGGGTGTTCTTCAATTCGGCTTCCTTGGTGTTCCAACGCCCCTACAACTGATTGGGTCTTGTTCTTGGGTCTAAGAGAAGTTGATTAAGGGTGGTGGTGGGTGGTGAGACTTGCCGAAACGGCGGAATCGCCGTCAAAACTCCTTGGTTAACCCGCACGGTTTTTGGACCTAAAAACCCTCAATTTTGGGTGGGAATGGAGGATGGGAGATGATAGAAGAGGTTGCAGGTGAGAGATAGTTGAACTTCGCTTGAAAAAATGGTAGAAGTGGTTGGAAACCACTCCGGGTTGGCGCGGGTAAAGGTCCACGGTTGGACCTTCTTTTCTTCATTTTCTCGTGGCTTTCTTTCTTTTCCTTTTTTTTTCAGCCACCCCCGTGGCTTTCTTTCTCTCTCTCTCTCTCTTTTTTTTCTTTTTTTCGCAACAACTTCAAACGTCCGTAACTATACCGTTATAACTCGGACTCGCAAACGGCTTTCGCCTATTCGTTTGTAGTTTCGAGACCTATTCAAAAACATTACTTGTGACCTCAAAAGGTCAACGAATTTTAAATAATTATTTTCCAAACTTCACTCTTCATAACTAGTTTAATTAAAATCTAAATCCAAATAATTTAAAATAAATTCTCGATAAATAATATAAAATCTCAATAGTACAAATATGTAGATTATAACAGTAAAATCCGGGAACGAGATTTCACATTGCTCCTTCTTCAACTGCCTATAATATAGGTAGAGGCCTTCAAGCTTAGACCTTCGTCAAATTAAATCTATACGATCATACAAAACCTTGAGTGGTTATTCAATCAACCCAACTTCTCTTTAGCAAAACCTTTAGCTATTCAGCTACAATCTCAAAGCCTTCCTTTGAAGCAAACATTGCCTATGATCCCTGAGATCTAAATTTTTTACAGCTCTGACCCTGTGGTATGATTCGGTTGAGATGTAATTCCAACCACCCTGATCACCTCTTTGATGGAATGTTTTCCGTTTGAG
The DNA here is from genome assembly GCF_916048215.2 of Malus sylvestris. Classification (NCBI taxonomy): domain Eukaryota; kingdom Viridiplantae; phylum Streptophyta; class Magnoliopsida; order Rosales; family Rosaceae; genus Malus; species Malus sylvestris. The sequence goes on along the minus strand of NC_062270.1, from coordinate 4,963,612 downwards.
TCCAGTTAGATACCAGTGATATCAGCTAACTACTAATTAACATGGCCTAAATCTTGTTGGATTTTACTACTTTACATTTTCAAGTCTATTTTCTTTTTAAGTCATGTAGCTCGGCTCATCAACCTAGATTTACTTTTTTAAATGTTTGTAATCTTGACTTCATCATGAAATGATCACATTCAATTTCTTGTTTTAATTTCTATTATAATTTCGTTTAGGCTAAATAACCAAAATGGTCCCTGAGATATGCATAACAAATCACTTTGGTTCCTAAGATAGAAAATCAATAGAAATGGTCCCTGAGATTGTCCACCATCTATCATTTTGGTCATTCCATTAAAAACTCTTTGGGCAATTTTCAAATCTTTGTAACTCAATTGTTTCTTAACCAAATTCGACCCATGATATATCAAAATGAAGATAGGAAAGTGTAGAACAAGATTTTACCTATTGGAAATGTAGAACAAGTTTTTCCGGCCAAACCACGACGAATTAGCCGTCAATAAAGGTACAATTCTCTTTGTCTCATTGAGAATTATGATTTTTGTTTTTAATCACTCGATTTCGTTGAGTATTGAATAAGTTATGAACGTTTAAAGTTTACCCAGTTTCCGACGAGTTTTCTAGTTTTTACGCAGACCAGTCAACTTTGAGGCTATTTTCCGGCCATCTCCGGTAACCATTGAGCTTCCAAATAGGTATAATCTTGCTCTACACTTTCCTATCTTCATTTTGATATATTAAAGGTTGAATTTGGTTAAGAAACGATTGAATTATGAAACTTTGAAAATTGCCGAGAATGACCAAAATGATGGATTGTGGACAATCTTAGGGACCATTTCTATTAATTTTCAATATCAGGGACCAAAGTGATGTGTTATGCATATCTCAGGGACCATTTTGGCTATTTAGCCCTTCGTTTACTTTCTAGGCAAATAGTAGCAAAATCACACTAAATTGTAACTCCTTATTCACTTGTGACACAAAAAGAACTTAACCAAACCAGCGTTCCACTCGGTGCACAATCATTTGGTTAAGATGTCACATCCCGGGCTCGACTCCACCGTAGCACGATATTGTCCGCTTTGGGCCCCGACCATGTCCTCACGGTTTTGTTTCTGGGAATTCAGACAAGAACTTCCCAGTGTGTCACCCATCCTGGGAATGCTCTAGCCCATTCTCGCTTAACTTCAGAGTTCCTACGGAAACCAAAGCCAATGAACTCCCAAAAAGCCTCATGCTAGGTAGAGATGAGAATATACATATAAGGCTTACATGATTCACTCATCTGGAAGATGTGGGATGTCACATAAGAAGTCAGTTTTATGCGCAACTCTCACACTCAAACACATTCAGTCTGTTGGCAACCTTCAATAATGGCACACCTATTTTCTTTTTCTCTTGAGCTATCCCATGGCACTGAGACCAGAAGCCATACTCGGGACAAATACATGTCGAATCCAGTTTAAGCTCTGTCCAAGTTTCGACATCAAAAGAATGTTTTACTGTCTCCTCTCACCTTTCTCGATCTCTCACTTTCTATCTGTCTCTCTCTGATTCTTTAGAAGCCATCTCTCTGTTGTATCAATTCAAGAATAATTTATGAACTAAAAAAAGCTGGACGTCTCAGATATGGAGACGAGCAAACTTAATCGAAGTCTCTGAACAGCAACATGCCTTATTTCAAACTCTTAAACTCAAACTCATCTCCACATTTATGAAGTGGTAAATCAATTACAATTTGGAATATCTTCGTGATTTTCTTGAACACTTTATGAGAAAAAAGATAGAATTGAATGGAGCATAATATCCCTTCTTTTTTTTTATTGGCAACGATAGAAGGAGCATAATTAATATTCTTAAGAAAATGGAATGCACCCGTGACTAATTTTAACACAAAAAGAAATATGCCACATTGCTACATGGGGCATAGTCTATGTGACGCATTAAAAAATTTGAAAAACACAGCAGTACATTTGCACACCCTAAGTACTTTTAGGTGGGTATTTGTGCAAACTCCCATTTCATAGTAAATATTATATAACCTTATTTAGTTTAATACAAGATCCTAATCAAATCTTGCATGCCGACGGAAACTGATTCTCTTGACCCAATTCAAATCATTTCGTTTGGTAAACATGAGCAGGCAAACGTGGCTTTGCATATGCAAGCAGTGGCTTCGCGAGTAAGAGATCGTTAGTTGACTCGGTGAGTTCGATGCTTGACTCAGTGGGTGGCACGTGCCATGTAAACCCATGAAGAAGCCTAGCAAACAGCATTACGGTCATGGCAGTGCCGAGTGTACTTGCTACGCAGCCCCGCATCCCCGTGCTGAACGAAATGAACCGCAACTCCGACTCGGTGAGCACAACCCCTGACCCGTCGTCCTTGAGGTGCCGCTCCGGCTTGAACTTGCGAGGCTCGTCCCAAACTTTAGGGTTGCGGCCGAGTCCGACTCGGCTGAGAATCACGTGGCTACCCTTGGGGATGAAGTAATCTCCGACGGTTGTGTCGGCCATAGACACGTGAGGCACATTGAACGGTGCCACCGGGTGGAGGCGGAAGGCTTCTCTGGCGCAGGACTTTACGAAGTTGAGCTTTGACAAATCCGACTCTTGAACTTGTCTGTTCTTTCCGATCACAGCATCAAGTTCTTGTGTTGCTTTCTCAAAGAGTTCAGGTTGATTTATCATCTCTGCAATTGCCCATTCAGCAGCATTTGAGGGATTGTCCACTGCTGCCATTATTAGTTCCTGTATCCACACAACAAATATACATGTTAATTTCTTGATCATTAATTGGTACTTACTAAGAAAAACTGGCAGAAGATGCATATCATTTCAGTTTAGTCGTATGGAGGAAAAAGAAAAGAAATTATATTATGTGTTGAGAATGAATTTCACGTTGATGGAAGGAAAGACCTTGCATGATGAAACATGCATTTGAGATTACACATGAATTAGCAACAACACTTACAACATTAGAGTATTGGGTAATGCTAGGAGACTAAATTTGTACACAAAATATTGTAAACTAAATGATGATATGAAAGTTAATGATTGAATTATTACTTAAGTGTTGATGAACGCGCTTATCCCCTATTAGTAACATATCATTTAGTTTACAAATTTTGTCTGCTTAGCATTATCCTATAGTATTACACAACGATTTTTGTGTTTATTGTACTGTTATTGACGCGTTTGCGATTCATTTACATTCTTAGCAATATTTATCTATACATGCATTTACACCTAGAACATGCACGTAATACATATGAAAATATAATAATTGAGAGAGATAGTAAGAGAGAGACTAACATTGACTTGAGCTTTGATTTCTTCCAGAGACAGTAAGGGTTCGCCATTCTTATCTTTCAGAGAGATAAGAATGTCAAGCAAGTCGTGTGCCTCCTTGTTATTGCCAAGTTTCTGATGTTCACGAACCCTCTCTTCGATTAAGGGGTCTTGGTATTTTCTTGTATCTCTTATGGCATCCTTGATAATCTTCTCATGGCCGTCCAAGTCAAGCCCTCTCAAGCATGGAATGTAATCGGATGCAGAAAATGAATAGATGTAGTTAAGCATTGTAAATACATTTTCTAAATACTTTTGTTCCTCCAAACAAGGCCCACCATCCTCCATTTCCTCCCCAAAGTACCTCTTGTTGAGAACCATTTTCTTAATCACATTTGCACAATAATGTTGAGTGGCAAATCTCAAATTTACAATGCCACCGCCTTCATTGTTGTTGCACTGGTTGTACACATACTTGACGATGTGATCAGCCTCTTCAACCCTTTTGTCCGTGAGCCACTTGTGCCTCATTGGAGTAAGCAATTCGCTCGTTATTACCTTCCTCATTTTCTTCCATTGTTCTCCGAAGGGCACCATAACCGCAGTTTTGTACCCCTTGGTGATAAGAAAAGTGGAAATGCTAAGTGGACGCGATGCGAAGATTGCGTCTTGCTTCTTTAAGATTTCGCGGCTGAGTTGAGGGCAAGTGATGGGAATCACATTCGTGTTCCCAAGACGGATGCATGCAATTTCGGTGTTCATTTCGTCCATCATCTCGTGTATCCACCGGAATGTGGGCTTGTTAGCCAGCAATTCGGGGAGGTTGCCGACAATAGGCCATGGTTTTAGGCATTTTGGAGTGGGAGGAAGTGGATAGTCTGGCTTGAATACTTTGCTATTGTTTTTATTATGGCTTTGATGCCAAAAACGTTTGATCAGAAAACGAATGAAGGTGACTAGCAAACACAAAGAGAGAAAGCCAACGTTGGCTTCCATCACTGCACTATAGGAAAGAGTTTAGACTCTTGGTTTTTTCTTGTTTTCTGTTTTTGAGGTAGGAATGGTAGTGAATTAAAAAGTTCGCGGAGCCTATAAGTATATATAGGCATGTAGAAATGTTACTGGAAACAAAAACACGTGAAATCTAAAATATGGGTAGTACGCCTACACGTTTCGGCGGTGTTTTGTTGAGTACCAGACCGACCGGTTGTCCCTTGTGGTTTGTTTTTCTTTGACTGTTTGAAAATTCGACCGGCCACAAAACCAAACAACAAAAATATGGTGAATCTTGTCATTGTCACATTAGGGTTATCTAGTGAGCAACCAATTCAAGATTCAATGTATATATGTGAGATTCTCCTAACATTTAGGAATTTCTAATCAATGCATTAGCTAGTTATCATCTAATTTTTGGTCCAAACAAAAGAAGATAATAGTATCTAATGTGTTGTTGGTTCCTTCAACAAATATGTGAGAATTCAAGTAATTCTCTTAAATGTGAACCATCTTGTGCATTCACTTAACTCATCTGATCCATATAACTTATAAGACTTAATTTGAATTAAATTGCACTTTTTTCAATACACGTGATATTGGAAGAGAAGGGATTCGAGCTTGACACTTCAAATGCAAGTAAGAGTGCTCTTAACCAACTAAGCTATAAACTCATTGTAAATAAACTATTAAAAACAAGACATTAGTCAATGGTTGTTCAACTACAAAGTATCACTTCAAAGTTTGTGATCTCTAGACTGTTGTATGATATCAGGCCATTATGCAGTCTGAGGAGAGCCGCTTTGTAAGGATAAGATACGCTCCTGCATCAGTTTCTTTCAATAATAAAAAGAAGCTTATAAAGTGTGGGATCGATGCCAATCATACCCATCTTACAAAATAAATACATTAACAGTTCAAAAGTTAAAAAGTTAATTGAGCTTTTTTTTTTTGTTGGACACTTTGTTTCTTTCACACTCTACTTTTCATCTTGATTCTATTGCATTTTTATTTGTAACTTGTAAAGTTTTTCATAGTAATTTGAGTGAGTATGATATATATATATATATATATATATGAATTATGTAATTTGAGTTTGATATTTATAATAGGAAAAATTAGTATCCGGTCCCTAGTTTTTACTGTTCATTGACTAACACCTTATTAGTTCTCAAATTTTGATTCAAGTCCCTAGCATTAATGTGATAATGAATTTACATGTTTATTATATAATTTTTTTAATATAAAAATTAGTAATTAATTTAGGGTTTAATACTCACACCTCTATTAAACTTCTAATTAATTTTCAATTCAAACATTTCCAAAATAATAAAAAATTAAATTAAGTTTGTACCTATTAGTTTTTTTTTTTATATATAAAAAGATTCTCAATTTTTTAATCTTAAATGTACCCATTCATATAATTTTTCAATTTTTTTAATCTTAAATGTACCCATTCTCAAATATATCAATTTGTTATATGTAAAATGTACCCTTTTTTAATATAAAATCCATTCAAATATTTTAATCCATGTTTAAACTTATATGGGTACATTCTTTTTCGTTGATTTGAGAATGTATCCATGTTTTGGTACAATAACTTTTTTTGTTAATTTTGGTTAATGTACCCATACATATATGTACACACACACACAATATAATAGAGAGAATAATTTATATTTTATTATTTTTAATCCCATAATTATGGGTTTTATTTAAAATCTCATTAATATAAACAATTACAAATTTCAATTTTTAATTTTTAATTAAAAAAATATAGTAACTTACATTATTACATTAATATCAGGGACTTCAATCAAAAACTAAAAACTAACAAGGTTTCAATCAAAGGATATTGATAGCTAGGGACCGCATCCAAAGTGTCCCTTTATAATATTAGTGCTAGTGTGAGCTCAATATATTGATATCACATTCATTAATTAAATACACACTCATGGGTTTAATATATTGAACTCATGAGTCCAATACATTAGTATTATGCTTAAATTTTCTAATCCATTGTGAGAGTGTGATCCTTGTATGAGTTTACACATCATCAAATTCATTAATTATATTTGACTTTACACAAATAAAACTCATTGACTAGATTCCATATAAGCAAATTCATTAATTATATTTGACTTTGCACATTTAAAAATTTCTATGCCCAAAACACCCATACTTGAATGTTTGATGTACACAATTAGTTCCATACAGATTGTAAGGGAGAATTAATGATTTTACGAAAAAATAATAATAATAAATTTATTGCCTAATATATAATAACAACAAAACATGCCTAATATATGTAATAATACATGCTTAGTTAAGTCAACAAATTATATTTTACATATACATGTAGGTAAATTATTTCACACACATATATATAACAAGAAAAAAGCCTGGTATACGTAAAAATTCATGCAAAATAATTTACCTACAAAAAAATGTTATTTGATTCAGTGCACCTACCATTCGAATTTTAAAATGTTAGATTGCTTAAAAAAACAAAATAATTTCCCCACTATATGTAAAATACATGCAAAATAATTTCCCCACTATATGTAAAATACATGCAAAATAATTTATCTACAAATAAAGCAAACCCAATGTATGCAAAATAATGTACCTACATAAAAAATTATTATTATTTTATTCAATACTATTTTACCTTTATTTTGTACATATAATAATAAAACGTGCCCAATATATGTGATAATACTTACAAAATAAAATACCTACAAAATATATGTTATTTGCTCATCATAAATTTACATATAGGTAGATTAATTAGTATAATATGTTTGATCATATATAAAATACCTACAAAATATATGTTATTTGCTCATCATAAATTTACATATAGGTAGATTAATTAGTATAATATGTTTGATCATATATGTAGTACTCTGCATACATACATACATACATACATACATACATACATATATATATATATATATAGGTAAACTATATATATGGAGCTTATGGTAGTATTATATACATTTGAACGTATATATGTATATATATATATATGTGTGTGTGTTAGGGGTAATAATATGCAATAAATTATTTGTTCATTGTAAATATGAAACTTTAACGAAAAGCTCCTAGTACTGTTTATTTTAATGAAAAATCACATTTTTATACTAAAAAGTCAATTATAGTACTATTCACTTTACCATTGATTTTGTCTTTATCGTTAAAACTCAAAGTTTTCAAGCTCTTTTTATTAGTTTTCTTTTGTAAATAAGGTGAGTAATAATATTTATTAATTTATTTTGAATATTATGGTACAAGTTGTAAATATTTTGTATTAATAGGTCAATTACTTTCTTACATGACAATCACTTTTAAATTTGGGTTTTATTTGGATGTTTATAATTAGGTAGGTTTTTATATAAGAACTAAGAGTTGCAATAATTTATATCTAAAGAACCCTTTAATATATTGATATCACAAACACTTTTTCTGATCTACTATGAAAGGTCTTACTGTTAACTATGATCAATCTCACACAATAAAGAAGAATAAGAATGTAACAGACTTAGAGAGAGAGAGAGAGAGAGAGAAAGAGAAAGAAGAAGTTAGAGAGAAGATGAATATTTCTGAACTGTTTTCTTAACCTTCAAGTAATACAGTGTTGAGGTATTTATAGTTTTAGACTTACACAGCTAACTTCCTTAACTAACTTCTTCTCTAATCTAATTACAAGTGTCAACATCTTAAACACCAATATCTCTATCCTATCATCCCCCCGCAAACACATGATTCGATGCTCGAATCATGAGATTGGTACAATGAGTACGAAACAGAGGAGAACTCAACCCTTTAGTCAAAATATCAGCAAACTGCTCTTTAGACGACACAAACTGAACAGAAAGTTGTTTCTTGGCAACACGTTCTCGCACAAAATGAACATCAACCTCAATGTGCTTAGTGCGTTGATGTTGAACCGGATTAAAAGCCAAAGCAATGGCGGACAAATTATCACAAAATAAAACCGGAGGTGATGACAGAGGAACCTGCAGAAAGACCAACAGTTGCTGAATCCAGTCTAATTCAGCGGAAGTAAAGGACAAGGCTCGATATTCCGCCTCCGTGGATGAGCGAGAAACTGTTAATTGTTTCTTTGAGGACCAAGAGATAGGATTGTTGCCTAAAAACACAGCCATGCCAGTGGTAGAACGCCTGTCATTCGGGTCACCTGCCCAATCAGCATCACTGAATGCTTTCAATTGCAGTGGGCCGTGGGAATAACAGAGACCATGATGAATGGTACCCTTGAGATACCGCAAAATGCGTTTGACAGCAGTGAAATGAGCAATCATAGGCTGTTGCATGAATTGACATACTTGATGGACAGAAAATGCTATATCCGGCCTTGTAAATGTAAGATACTGCAGTGCACCTACTACACTCCTGTACAACGTTGGATTGTTATAAGGAGCACCATCATCTTTGAGAAGTCGATTATAGGGCAAACAAGGAGTTTCACATGACTTGGACTCAAGCATCTCAGTTTTAGTAAGAAGATCCAAAATATATTTGGATTGAGACAAACATAAGCCATGTGCAGTGCGAGAGATTTGAATGCCCAGAAAGAAATTCAGATCCCCCAGATCCTTGATATCAAAGTCCTTGGTTAAAGCACTAATAACCTGTTGCATAGCTGCAGCTGCATTCCCTGTGATAATGATATCGTCCACATAAAGCAGCAAAATGACAATACCAGATTCAACTGTCTTGACAAACAGGGAGGAGTCAGAATAAGTATGTTTAAAACCCAAAAGAGGCAAAAACTTGGTAAATCTGTCATTCCAAGCTCGAGGGGCTTGCTTAAGTCCATAAAGGGACTTGTGCAACTTGCAAACAAGATGAGAAGTAGCACCATCAACAAAACCAGGAGGTTGGGTCATATACACCTCTTCATCCAAAATGCCATGTAAAAAGGCATTCTTGACATCGAGTTGCCTAAGGGGCCAATTAAATTGAGCTGCCAAAGCCAATACTAGTCGAACCGTGGTAGGTTTAACCACAGGACTGAAGGTTTCCCCATAATCAAGACCCGGTTCTTGACTGAACCCTTTAGCAACAAGCCTAGCTTTATGCCGAGCAATAGTGCCATCAGAATGCTTCTTGATCTTGAATATCCATTTGCACCCGACCAAGTTCAAGTAATACAGTGTTGAGGTATTTATAGTTTTAGACTTACACAGCTAACTTCCTTAACTAACTTCTTCTCTAATCTAATTACAAGTGTCAACATCTTAAACACCAATATCTCTATCCTATCACTTACACCGTAATGATTTCCAATAACACATGTTTAAATAGGTTTAAGTATGCTTCTGGTATATTAGCAATATATACTAGAACTTTTTCAACTGTTTTTCGAGAAAAAAAAAATCAATTATATCCCAGAATATTATTCTTTTATAGTATAAAAAAGGGTATGATTGGTATGATAATTTGTTGCACTTTCTCTCCGGCTCCAAGTTGCAGAAGGATATGCCAAGTGGCTGTGGTTCCTGCCTTGTAAAATACTATCCAACAACAGTCAACTTTTAGAACCTGCAACGTGTTGATCGTGCATGGCCAGCATATAGAGAAATTTTTAGTTGTGACGGAAATACGGATGATACATTACTTATTTTTATGTAAGTGATAAAAAATTTTAATTTTTAAATTATTAAACTTTTCACATACATAATCCATAATTTATATAATGTTATATAATGTACCCTTGACGATCACTCTGAAAAACCTCTTCACCATATGCTTCTATACATGTTATGCATGGAACTTCGAGCAAGAAACTCGATTTCCCATATGTTTCACATCTTCCCTCATCTGCTCCCCATATGTTTGGTTTGCTTTTCGGTCGGTTCCCATATGTTTCATGGTTACGATGAGATTAAACAATGTTAACAGCTATGAAAAAAAATTGGCACCACACATTTCTCTTATGGACACAAACAAAAGTACTGCAGCCCATATGTTCCTTTGGTTTATGTGGCACGGAATTAAACTGGTAAATACATTTATTGTGCACCAAGAAACAAATGGGCAAGGATTGTCTGCCCTTCCACTACAATGTTTTCCTGTGCCTTTTTATTTATGTGATCACGGTTAAGCCACGTAAATATTTTATATTACTATTCATTTTTGTCTTATTATCTCTATAAAAAGCAATATAAAATGTTAATGTGACTTAACTGCAACTACACAAAATAGGAGGGCATGAAAGGACATCGAAAACGAAAGGACAGACAATCCTTGTCCGAAACAAATGGGAGAGTTCATTTTATTTCGGGAACCGAAAAGAGAAGAAAAGATAATCATTATCTTCAAATCATGGTACCAATTCTACTCATTCACGTTATTGTGGCTCGTGAAACATAAGGGAGAATGAAATGATGAACTGATTAATGCACGAACCATGACCAGATAATACACTAGGTTCCTTCACTCAATGACTCACCCCTTCATTAATTAACCTATTCTAATCTTTGGAATAAAACTCAAATTTTAAGTTTTAAATCTACCTCAACTTACTCCAAGCTTTGGGCCAAAATAAGTTTTAACTCAAAACTCATTTTTAGGGTAAATTTATAAATCTAACCACTAAGATCTAATATATATGACCAAATTCAACGGTTAAAATATAGATCTAATGGTTCACAACTATAATAATTATAAAAAAAAAAGCATGTGTTTCATATTCTTTCATAGTGTTCTATGAGTTTCATGATGTCAGTTTAGTGATTTTTCAATATTTGTCGAAATCTAAGTATTATACTCTACTCCGCACACACTAACAACTCCAAAATTAGTGTACAGTAGAGAAAAAAGACGAACCCGAATCATACATGTTGTCCACACAACTCATGCAACGATTAAATCCAGATTCACACAGCTTGTAGCTGCCTGATTGCAACCAAACTCCACTAGGCCATGTTGCCAATCTAAACCCTTAAGATCCACTTCAACAACACATTGTCTAGCTTAAGTCTTAAATCTTTATAGCTACAACCACAATGTGTCAGAACTGACCAAATTTACTAATGGTAGTAGAAGGGAATAAGTTAATTAAATTTTTATGTGGTAATAGATTATGTAAGTTTTACAGACTGTTAGAAACTTCAATTAATATCTGACTAGATTGGTTGTACCACAGTTTACTGATTATATGGTTGCAATAATTTCCACTGATATTCCCTCCTTTTTTTTCTTACTATCTTTAAATTTCCCAGATTTCACGAAGCGAAGAATCATATATAATACATCTTAAGATTCATGAACCAGCTGGCTTAGATACCCAGGCTAGCATTGCCATTTCTTGAAGTTAATATGGGCGCAAACAGTTGGAGCCACACCTCAAATTTAAAAGTAAAGATATAGACAGTTGAGATCAGTCCATCAACATCAGGAAGGTGACACTTGGCGGTAGATTAGTTGATAAGTGGTGTTAGGGTAGTTGAGAATCAATTAGGGTTGTTAAAGATTGTTAAGTGTCGGTTGCTTAGTGTGTAAGTAATGTAATTACTATAAATAAGGGTCCATGCATTTCATTGTAAGTGTGAAGAAATAATATCAGAAAAGTATTCCTTTCTCTCTCTAGCTCTTCAATCTCTTTCTTCTCTAAATTCTATATCGTAAATCTCTCTCTCTCTCTCTCTCTCTCTCTCTCTAAACCACCATTGTTGAACTTCAAGCTCCAATACAAGTATTTCAACATGGTATCTTCGCCGGGATCGGTTTCCTTTCTCTGATCCTGATCGTCTTTGCTTCCACGTTCGATTTTGCTGCTCGTGTGGTATGTGGTTTGCTCTCTCTATTGCTAAGAACACATATTGTATGAAGATTCGGTCAATCTTGACTTCTCCATCAGTGCATATCAAATGTTTGTTGAAATGTATGTGCTGCTTCTTCTGTGATATTTCTCGGTAAAGTTCTGTTCATTCTTTTCTTCAAGAACAAGAATTAAAGAAGGGTCTTTAATCGAAAACTTAATTTATGGAGAAATTGTACATGTTCTTCTTTCCTGCCTACAAGATTTGAGTCAATATGGTGACTGCTGCACAGCTACAAATTGTGCAATCTCCAATTACAGGTTTAATTCCTAATGTGTCTAGGTTTGTGACTGTCAAATTAGATGATACGAATTACTTAGTTTGGCATTATCAAATGCAATTGCTTCTTGAAAGCCATGGAATTCTTGGTTTTGTGGATGGTTCTCGCAAATGTCCAGCTCGTTTTATTGATGATTGCAATATTGAGGGGATAGAAACTGATGCATATCAAGTCTGGAAAATGCATGATCGTGCTGTCTTGCAACTTATCATTGCAACTCTATCTGTTACTGGTATGTCATGCATCATTGGATGTACTAATGCACATGAAATGTGGGTAAATCTTAAAGATCGTTTCTTAACTGTTACAAAAGCCAATATGTTTCAATTGAAAATTGAGCTTCAGAATATTAAAAAGGGATATGAGTCAGTATCTCAGTATTTACAACGAGTTAAGGATGCTCATGATCATTTGGCTGCTGCTGGAGTGCCTTTTAATGATGATGATATTGTCATTATTGCTCTTAAGGGATTGTCATCCAAGTATAATACTTTCATAACAGTTAATCTAGGGAGAGATAATGTCATTTCTCTGAAAGATTTTGGAGCCCAATTACTTGCAGAAGAAGCTATCCTTGAAAATTCTCAGTTGACTGGATATTTTATACCTGTTATGCTCGCTCAAGGTGATAGTTCCAAAGGCAAGGGTCTCTTGCTTGTAGAAAGTTTGTCCTATTAGCCTAATTCATCTACTCCATCTCAGTATCAAATTGGCAGTTCCTCACATTCCAATGGTACTTTTGCTAGTTATCATAATGGGGGTCATAGTTACAACTCTGGAGGATATAAGGGTTCTAATTTTCGAGGAAGAAATAAGGGCAGGAACAACTATGGCAATACAAGGTTTTCTGGCACCAATATTAATACCAGTCCTGTTATTCTTTGACCTGCAAGGCCTCATATCTCCATATGTTTTGAGCATAGTAATGATGTCCTAACATGTCAAATATGCAACAAGCGAGGACATATTGCTTCTGACTATTTTCAGCGGCACTTATCCACTACAGTGTCTTCCTCTCACATGCAATGCCAAATTTGTTGGAAATTTGGGCATTCAGCTATACAATGCTATCACATGGCCAATTTCTCATACCAAGGCAGGTCCCCTCCATCAACTATCTCTGCTATGCATGTCAATTATCAACCTTCTGCTCCCCAAGAACAGTTTTGGGTCGCTGATACTGGTGTAACCTCCCATATGACCTCGGATTTGGCTAATCTCAATTTGGCATCACCTTTTATAGGCGGTGACACTATAACCACAACTAGTGGTTCAGGTTTGCCAATTTCTTATACTGGTTCTTTGACTTTAAAAATGCCTACTTGTGTTTTAGAACTGAAAGAAATATTGCATGTGCCCGAGCTGTCCCAACACTTGTTATCAGTATATCAGTTGTGTAAAGACAATCACAGTAGGTTTATATGTGATGAGTTTTGTTTCTGGATTCAGGACAAGATCACGGGGATAATTCTACATCAAAGGCTGTGTAGAGCTGGATTGTATCCCATCCCATTTCATACACCTTCATCCACTGTTAAAGAAACATGCAAAACACCTCACTTACCTGCACAATATCATTGCCTTTTTTGTCATCAAGTAAATTTATCTCTGTGGCACAACAAATTAGGACACCCCTCTAATTTTGTCACTGCAAGAATGTTGAACCAATCTCAAGTTCCTTTCTCAGTAGATAAATCTAGGCAAGTATGTGTCCCTTGTTTAGAAGTAAAGATTACAAAACTACCATTTCATTTTCCTGCAAATAAGACTGTAAAACCCCTAGAAGTCATTCACAGTGATGTGTGGGGACCTTCTCCCACATTATCTGTTGAAGGATACAAGTTCTATGCAACTTTTGTAGATGAATGTACCAGGTTTACCTGAATCTTTCCCTTAATAAATAAAAGTGAGGTGTTTCAAACATTTGTGCATTTTCATGCTTTTTTACTTACTCAGTTTTCGGCTGCAGCTAAAATTTTTCACGATGGTGATGATGAGTATTGTAGCAATAAATTCATCTAATTTCTATTAGACAATGGTATCATACACCATAAATCTTGTCCTTATATACCTAAACAAAATGGTCTTGCTGAAAGAAAGCATAAACTCATTATTGAAACTGCCTTCACCCTTCTGCACACTTCCAAACTTCCTTCGAAATTCTGGTTTCATGCATGTGCAACCTCAGTTTACCTAATAAATAGAATGCCGTGTCATACCTTGACCATGAAATCTCCATATACTTGTTTGTTTGACACAAATTCTACCTTTTCACACTTGAAAACATTTGGGTGTAGCTGTTATCCTTTATTAAAACCATACAATACGAATAAACTTCAACAAAAAACTGTACAGTGTATAGTCTTGGGATATGCAGGTCAATATAAAGGCTATATTTGTTTTCAACCAAACATAGGGAGGTTTTATGTGTCTCGACATGTTCTCTTTGATGAACATACATTCCCCTATATCACCTTAGTCTCCAAACCTGCATTATCACAGTCTATATCACATTATAGCTCCACCCCACTTGTTCATTTAGTCACAAATATCAATACTGTGATCTCACAACCACCTCCTCAAATATTACCACCATCACAAACACTTGACACATCACCATCACAAACACCTGTCTTGTCATCAACTGCATCACTCAACCTATCAACCCCTCGAGCTCCAGAATCTATCAATGAACCCCTTTGAGCTTCAGAGTTTTTGAATAATCACACTTCAGCTCTAGAGTTGTTTAATACCATGTCACACCCTATCACTTCCTCTAGTGCTTTTGAGTCTTTGTCTTCATCTGCAGTATCTGCAACAGCTACACAGTCCAATATCCCCGTGGATCCTAATTTTCAACCAGAAAATCTCACAGTTGTACTTCCAATACCTTCAGTTGGTCTTCATCCAATGCAGACTAGAGCTAAGAGTGGGATTATTAAGAGAAGAGCTTTTACAGCTAGTGTTATTCCACCTGCAAGTTCTATTGATGAACCAACTACTTACAAAGTTGCTAGTAAGATACTAGAATGGCAAGCAGCAATGAAAGATGAGATCAATGCTCTCCATACTCAACAGACTTAGGATCTTGTTCCTCTTCCAAGTGGTAAGAATCTTGTTGGGTGTAAGTGGGTGTTTAAAGTGAAGAAGAATTCCGATGGATCTATTTCCAAATACAAGGCCTGCTTAGTTGCCAAGGGATATAGTCAAGAAAAAGGGATTGACTATAATGAAACCTTTAGTCCCGTGGTCAAACCAACCACATAAGTTAACTCTTGCCCTTACAGCTCAGTTTAAGTGGAGTTTAAGATAGTTGGATGTCAAGAATGCATTTCTGCATGGGGAATTGCATGAATAGGTATATATGGCTCAGCCTCCAAGCTTTCTTAGTCCTATTCATCATTCTCATATTGTTTGCAAGTTAAAGAAATCTTCATATGGTTTAAAACAAGCTCCACGAGCCTGGAATAAGAAGTTTACCAGTTTCTTACCAGGCTTGGGGTTCAAACAATCCCAACAGATTATTTTCTCTTTGTTAAACACATTGATCTTGGCATTATGGTGTTGTTATTATATGTTGATGATATCATATTAATTGGGAGTAGTGCAAGTGATATATCTGATGTAATCACAGCTTTAACTCAACAGTTTGATATAAAGGACTTGGGACAACTTCATTATTTCCTGGGGTTACATATTCAATATCAATCTTCTGGATTATTTGTTTCTTAATCGAAATATATCAAGGATCTATTGGCCAAAGTTGATATGCAGAATGCAAAGCCATGTGCCACTCCTTGTCTTCCATTTCATAGGTTACCCAAGAAAGAAGGAAACCTATATCATAGTCCAGAACAATATAGGAGTATAGTTGGTGCATTACAGTATTTGACGTTTACTCGACCTGATATTTCTTTTGCAGTAAATTAATGTTGTCAATTCATGCATTCACCAATGGACACCCATGTTGTTGCAGTCAAACGCATTCTTCGATATCTCAGTGGTACTATTGATTATGGGATACATTTTCAGCCTGGAAAACTGTCTTTACAAGCATATAATCATGCTGATTGGGCAGGAGATCCCAATGATCGTCGGTCTACTTCAGGTTACATTGTTTATCTAGGCTCTGGTCCTATATCATGGGCCTCCAAGAAACAACATATTGTATCTCGATCTTCCACTGAAGCAGAATATAGAGCATTAGCTATCACTGCTACAGAATTGGCATGGATTAGACAACTCTTGTGTGACTTACAGGTTCCTTTATATGCTCATCCAATGATGTATTGTGACAACATATATGCTATAGATCTATCCTCTAATCTAGTGTTTCATTCACGGGCTAAGCACATTGAAATTGATTATTATTTTGTTCGGGAAAAAGTGATTCGAGGAGATTTGGCAGTACAACATGTGTCTTCCAAGGAACAATTTGCTGACATTCTCACCAAGGTTCTGTCCATCTCGTTATTTCAACATCATTGTTCCAATCTCATGCTTGGTTCTACCAAACATGTGATTGAGGGGGGATGTAAAGATCTAGATAGTTGAGATCAGTCCATCAACAATCAGGAAGGTGACACTTGGCGGTAGATTAGTTGATAAGTGGTGTTAGGGTTGTTGAGAATCAGTTAGGGTTGTTAAAGATTGTTAAGTGTCGGTTGCTTAGTGTGTAAGTAATGTAATTACTATAAATATGGGTCCATGCATTTCATTGTAAGTGTGAAGAAATAATATCATAAAAGTATTCCTTTCTCTCTCTAGCTCTTCAATCTCTTTCTTCTCTAAATTCTGTATCGTAAATCTCTCTCTCTCTAAACAACCATTGTTGAACTTCAAACTCCAGTACAAGTATTTCAACAAAAACAGTCTAGTTTAAAACTATCATCTGCACTGTAGCTGTTGAGAGTTGTCCCATCATATAGCATTGCCAGTATTGAATTTTGCCAGTTTTTATTCAAATTTAATTCTATTATCTTTTTTCATAGCAGCTGCATACACCGTATTATTACAATGCGCCCATTTCTTCATTTATAACAATGTTATACAGTACCTTTGCACAAAGAGAAATCATTTAAAGCTCAAATTCTATTGGTATATATGCATGCATGTACTCGTATACAAGTTGAAAAAAAAAGGTTCTTTATATTGAGAGTGTATGTTTTTTAAGAGTGTCGAATCATAGGACAAGACGTTGTCACCCTACTGCACTAAGGCCTTTCACAGCAGACCAATAAATTACGTGTGATATCAACAATATAAGGATCAAATTCTTACTGTAGGTCGGAAAATATGAATGCTATGAGAGTGATTTATATTTTTTCAGTTTAATATATTGAATTAATAAGTGTGATATATACTAAATTAAATGATAAAAGAGAGAAAAAGGGTGTCCAATCATAAATTAGAGAAAAAGAAAAAGTAGACTTGTTTCATATTTAATATATATAAACCATGCACCCTTATCAAACTCATACCACTGTGACCATAGTGTAATACGAAATCAAACTCATGTGTCTGATGCTTATATATTTTTTCTTTTAAAAAATATTAACTGGTGGTTTCGCTACAACAGTCCACTCTGACATTTCACCTTCTTATATATATATATATATATATATCACTTAAATCACTGCATTGTGACCATAATACGAATTAAACTCATCATGGTACCTGGTTTTTATATATAGATCACTTAAATCACTATAGAAGGGCTAATCGGGAAAATTGACTTTAAAACAATAAACTACCCTGCATCATCCTGTTGATACACATTTTTTTTAGGAAAATGCTAGGGAGATGAAAATTTTAAACTAAATTTGCAAACCAATGTAAGACATAATGTATATGAATATGAATTATATATGAATATTATGACACAGTACCAAGTTAACCACTTACCTAAGGGCGATGACATGCTTGTTGGGATTAGAGTTCTTCTGCAGCTCTCATCTTCAGTATGCAAGGCCTCAAGAATGGGGTTTGGTTTGAGTTTCTATGACCAAATCATGTGTCATCAATAGAAAATGAGCACTTAATCAACACTTAAGTTATAATTATATCATCAACAAACACATCATTTGGTTTATAGCATTATCCCCTTTTTTTTTTATTCCCTTGCAGTTTACAAAGTATTCTATCTACTTACCTTTGTAATATGCCCATTAGTCTTTTAACTGATTTTCATTGCACTTTGAAAAATACTTTATAATATTATTTATTTTAGGTTTTTTAACCAAAATGGTCCCTGAGATTTGCATAACTTCTCATTTTGGTCCTTGAGATTTGAAATCGATAGAATTGGTCTCTGAATTTGTGTACAATGAATCATTTTGGTCATTCAGTGAAAAATCTCCATAAAGTAAGGATAAAATGACAAAAATACTCTCAATTTTGGTCAAATCATTTTGGCCGTTTATTAAATTGAGGGTAATTTTATCATTTTGATCTTTATTTAACATAATTTTTCACCCAAGGACCAAAATGATTGATAGTGGATAATCTCAGGGATCACTTCTATGGATTTCAAATCTCAGAGACTAAAGTGATGAGTTATGCAAATCTCAAAGACCATTTTGATTAAAATGTTTTTATATCACTAACATGACTAAAGGACATCTGATAAAGCAAAATGTGCCGTGACTCGTGATATAATTCTTCTCTACTTAAGAAGGGAGATGCTTCAGATCAGATTCCAAAATACATACATTGATCTCGCATTTTTAGGCATTCACTTCGTTAGAGCTAATAAGATTCATCGATTGTTCACAAATCACTTACATGTGGTGCGGCTCTTCAAACCTCTCTTTCTCTACACAATCAATGCACCGCAAAAGGCTGCCAGCATGCTGTAAGTGAATTAGCTGGGTTAATTGTATATGGTTAGTGTGTGTATGTGCGCGCGATGATACTAGTTTGTTAAGTTAACAATTAAGCCTTTACCTTATATATAGGTTGTGTCTCCTCTGTCATAGTTTAGTTTTGGAAGTAAATACACGAGAATTACACTCTTCATTTCTCTATGTTTTCTCTAGTCCATTAGCTAGGTATATGATCAAGTACTATATATATATAATTCTATTATTCTCTTAGCTTTTTCTATCTCCGAGTCATTTCATGAGATACATCCAAATCCATGTATATATATATGATGTTCATATCACGATTGAGACGCAGTGAATGATAGACTATTATGCAGAAATGTATTATTAGTAATCAAATGGTTACATGTAGAAACAGACGTTAGAAAATGTTTAGGGAAATTTTATTTGAACTCATCTAACCTCTTTCTACACTCAACTTAAATTCTAAATGTGAATTGTCTATTTTATCTTAATGCATAATTACCATTTACAAGATGAAATTAAGAATAAAACTAAAATTTTTCAATAAACTCGTACTCAATAATTAAGTTCTACCATCACACAATCTTTTTCCTACATTTATTTTGACTAAATTCCTAAGAGCTGCCATAAAACCCTACGATCACCTAATAATCAAATCCGGTTGCTTTTCGTTTCCTCTCTAGCTTCATGTTAACTCGATCAGTAAGAGCAATAATTACAAGCAATATCACCACAAGAAACAAAAGAGTCAGAAAGCTTTCAACATATTGATGTTGTTGATCAATTCATCTATTAGAAACTTGACCAAAAGACGAAGCGATTTTTGCGTGCTTACTCTTGTAATCACTCCATGTGCCATGTGCAAACAATCAAAGCACATCGAGGTAGACATAATTTTCAGTTCCTTCAAGCTGCACATATTCCACAGTAAAAAAACAAATGCATATGAAACAAGACCCAGTAACAATCAACAATTTTATTGTCTTTGGCTGCAATAAAATTCTGATTATACATCCTTTGCTCAAATCCAGAAACTACACCACCAAAATATACACAGAAAAATGAAACTTCCACAATAAATAAATAGAAACATGGGAACCTGAAGAACATTAGGGACATCGATAATTTCCGAAAAGGAAAAAAGGGTTGGGTGGTAGATGATTTCTGTGACGAGGGGGCCGAGGGCGGAGCCATCGAGTGATGAGGCTTGCTTCACGAAGTGATCAATGACCTCCTCTTGCTTTTGCTTTCTAAAAAGAGATTGAGTTTGTGAGGGTAGTTTAGATAGCAAATTTTGGGTTTAAAAAGAGATTGATTCTTTAATTAAAAATAATATGGGTGTAAAGAGTAAGTTGGGTGTAGAAAGAGGTTGTATGGGTTCAAATAAAATTTCCCAAATGTTTATTGGTGTTACTTTCTGAAGCTAAAGCAGGAAAGGATATTTTGTTTTCACATGAAGCCAGTCACTCTACAACAATATTGCTACAATATTGCTACATCAAACTTTATGCAACTGTCATAAAATTTTCTTCTGACAGTAATCTTATTGAGGTCCCTTCTTTGTCTTTTTCTTCCATTTAGCATTGACAAAATTGCTTGCGGATTATAGGTGCTTGTTTTCAGGTGTTTTGAATTGAAGTTGGCAGATTTAAGAGGTTGCAAAACAACGGTGAAAGAAGGGCTGGTTCTGAAAGTGAAGGCTTTTTTTCTTCCACCACCATCATCAGATTCTTTATTTATATCATCTAGAGTGTTAGGTTAAAGGTACTTGAAATTCAAGGATGCCTTGTATCTCAACATTGTGTTTATCAATTATTGGTAGCTAGGGTGTCAGAAACTAGAAGTTCGGGGCTAAAAGAAGTGCTTCAACATCAAACGATAATGGGATGTTTTTACTAGATCAACTTTTCGAAACACCAGATAGGTTTGGAATTCATATTATGAAGGAGAGACATAGCATGTGCTTATCAAAATAAAGGGTGGTACAAAATTGGTCTATTTCTGGCATCATATTCACAGTCAGCGCGTTTGTCCTGCTGTGTATCAAAATCACTGTCGTCTCTACATGGAAGAACTGAATCTTAGATCAAAACATTATGTATGAATGGAAAGCAATACCTAAAATACAAGAATTCATGAATAGCAAACGACAGGAGATATTACTCGCTACATCAAAAGAGTTTCCATTAATGAAAGACATCGGTAGTTTGAGGCCATAAATACCAGGGATTCATTTCTTGATATTGCTGTTAAGCATGTCATTATTCAATTACAGATAGGCTCTCTTATATCTTGCCAGTACCAAATGGCCTTGCTGCTGCTTCCCTATTGGCATGTGAAGGCCTAACAAATGTCAAGCTTCACACATCCTTGAAACCATTACTTCCAGAATATATTGTTGACTACATGGAAGGCCGTGGCAGTGTGTTTCATTGGAGGGACAAAGTATTCCAGGTATTTTAATGATTTCTTTTCTATTGAAGCTCAATCGTACGTGCTATAATAATTTGGTTATGAAGCCCATGAATTTTACTGATTGCCCTTATTTATATTCCCCACCATGTCCGCTTTCTTTCCTTCGATGCTATTTTGGTGTAGTGTATTGTGGATGAGAACGAAATACATAAGAACAATGGAAGCAACAACAACACCAATCATAATTTAGAAATTGTTCTTCATATATATCAAACTCCGAATTTCCTCCTTATAAGTGAAGAAGAAGAAGATAAAAACTGATGATGATGAAATTGAACTTGAGAATTCTCTTGAAGATGAAGACCACGCTTTGTCTCAAAGAATAGATTAAATGAGGAATATATTAACTTGACTTGACTTGGACTTGACTTGGAACCAAGTATTGAGCTTTAGTTGGTGGTTTGCAATACTTTACATGGACTCAGCCTGATCTATCCTTTGCAGTCAACCTTGTGTGTCAATTTATGCATAGTCCCAGACACTCACATTTTCAAGCAGTTAAAAGGATCTTGCGATATCTCAAGGGCTCTCTTGATTTAGGTCTCTGGTTTCCCAAATGTGCTAAAACTCTCAGTATTCATGCTTATTCTGATACTGAATGAGCAAGGTGTTCTATTGACAGGAGAAGTACTGGTGGTTTTTGCATATATTTGGGTGATTCTCTCATCAGTTGGAGTGCTAAAAAGCAACCAACAGTGACCAGATCTTCTACAGAAGCAGAGTATAGATCCTTGGCTAACACAGCTGCAGAACTCACCTGGATTTGTAAGTTGTTAGTTGATATTGGTCTCATACTTCTAGCACCTCCCCAACTATGGTGTGACAACATCTCTGCAATTTCATTAGCTAAAAATCCAGTGTTTCATGCACGAACAAAGCATGTTGCAATTGACTATCATTATATCCGTGAACAGGTCATTTCCAAAGCTCTTTCTGTGCATTTTATCTGCTCTCAGGATCAAATTGCTGATGTTTGTACTAAATCCTTGTCAAAGCCTCGATTTTTTTTTCTCAGAAGCAAACTTTCTCTTCGAGCTCCTTAGTTCAGTTTGAGGGGGCATATTAAGGATAAAAAAGTCAAAGATACATCTTAGTTTGATGTGTAATTGGTTAGATTAGTTACAACTGTCAATAGTTGGTTAGTTGTTAGAATCTAGTTTGTACAAGTGTGTACAGCAAGCATTCTGTATATATACTCTCTGTAATCTTATTATTTTTTAATAAGAAATGGAAA
The DNA here is from genome assembly GCF_916048215.2 of Malus sylvestris. NCBI lineage: Eukaryota > Viridiplantae > Streptophyta > Magnoliopsida > Rosales > Rosaceae > Malus > Malus sylvestris. The sequence continues at coordinate 4,940,633 of NC_062270.1, read as the reverse complement.
ATTCTTTTCTTATTAGAATATAATCAAGCCAACTAGTTATAATGATTATATTGCCTTTACTATTTCTATGATCCTGTCCAAATTTCATCCAAATTTCATCTAACTTTTAGGAAGCCATGGAGAGTGAATACAAGGAGAAATGGGGAGTTTTCTCAATTGACAAGGGTATGCAAGAGAGCTGTTGGTTGCAAGGTATATACCAAGAAGAAAAGTGTTGTGGTGAAAAATATGGACGATTTAAAAGCAAAATTAGTTGCTAAAGATAACAGGAGGGCATTGAATATTTATCACTTGTGGTACTCATCAGTTTGTATTATGTTAATTTTTGTAACTCTCTTCAGCATGATGTTAAGACGTCTTTTCTACATTGTGATTTAGATGAAAAAAAGACACGTCTCTACCAGATGGATATAAATTAAATTGGAGACAGAACTTGGTTTGCAAATTGAAGAAATCTTTTTATGGCTTGAATTAACTTTGAGACAAGGGTGTTTGAGATTTGATGAGTTTATGAAATGTCACAATGAAGAATGAGTTTGAGATGAAAGATCTTGGTGAAGCAAAAGAAGATCCTTGGCATGGAGATCACTTGTGAGAGAGGAAAGGGTTTCGTGTACTTGATCATAAGCATACCTGGAAAAATTGTTGTTGAAATTTAGAGTTAATATTCAATCAAACTGGTAAGTACCTCTTTAGCTTATCGTTTTAAATTGAGTTTCTTTACTATCTCCTAAAACTAGTGAAGAAAGGTGCTGCATATGGCAAATATGTCATATTCTAATTTGGTTGGTGTTTGATGTATGCAATACTATGCTCTTGTCTCTAGATCATATATTTCTCATGAAGTCGGTTTGGTGAGTCATTATATGCATAATTCTGGTAAAAAAAACATCAATGAATATTGAGGCATCTTCATTGTAGAGATGTTTGTTTGTGTTGTTAGTGAGTTAATCCTGACATTGAAAACTTTGTTGTTGTTTATCTCCATTGAGAATATTCTAAGTTTTTTTTTTTTGAGTAAATTACATAGTAACCCCTCAGGTTTGAGGTCTATTACAACCTCATACAACATCTTTAAAACATTTTTACTTTCATACCTCACGTACTGTTTTATTTCAAAATAATACCTCCGTTACATTTTCCATCAATTGATCCGTTAAGCGCTGACGTGGTTGCCACGTTTGTGCCACATGGCTGCCAAGTGTGCGCCATGTGGCAATTTTTTTTTTTTTTTAAAACTTGAATCTTCTAAATTAAAAATTAAAAAAAATAAAAATAACTAAAACCTTATCCCCCTCTTCCTCCTCTCTTCTCCCCGCAACCCCCAAACCCAGAAACCTTATCTCCCCTCCTCCTCCTCTCATCTCTTATCCCCCATCTTCATCTTCTTACCCTGCAACCCAGAAAAAAAAAAGTCCTTCAGTTCGTCTTCCCCACCCCTCATCCTCCTGTCTTCTCCCCCATCTTCATCTTCTTCCCCCTGCAACCTAGAAAAAAAAAAGAAAAAAAAACCCCATCAATTCATCTTTCCCCCCTTCTTCCTCCCTTCTCTTCTCCCCCCATCTTCATCTTCTTCCCCCAACCCCTACCTGCAACCCAGAAAAAAAAAAAAAAACTCAGATCTCGTTTACTCCGAGTTCGTGAGGTGAAGATGGGAGGAATGGGTGTTAGATTTAAGGAGTGGGGTGTGTAGAGGAGGGAAGATGATGGGTGCGGAGGGAGAGATGTGGGTTTCTGAGTGTGGGGGGGGGGGGGTAATCGGGAATGGAGGTGGGGTGAGGGGGGGAATAGTTGGTGAGGTCAGTCACGGGAGGAAGGGGAGGGTGGGGGTCAGTCGCAGGAGGAGGAGGAGGAGGAGGAGGAGGGGGGAGGGTGGGGGGAATAATCGACAGGGAGGTTTTTTTTCTTCCTGGGTTTGGGGGGGTTGCCGGCATTTGTTTCAACTTTTGCTTTTTTTTTTAAGAAAATTCAGTTTTAAAAAAAAGTTATTTTTTTTTTGCCACATGGCACACATTTGGCAGCCACGTGACACAAATGTGGCAGCCACGTGACACAAATGTGGCAGCCACGTCAGCATTTAACAGATTAATGGATGGAAAATCTAACGGATGTATTATATTGAAATAAAATAGTACTTGAGGTATGAAAGTGAAATGTTTTAAAGTTGTTGTATGAGGTTGTAATAGACCTCAAAACCTGAGGGGCTACTGTGTAATTTACCCTTTTTTTTTTCAAATATAGAAGGTATTTCACAACACATCGGGTAGACTAATCTTTGCAGCTACGGTAATACAAAGAGGCAGCAATGTACTTCTGGCCCTTGAGTCAAACAGTATGCTAAAACATAATGGTGACCCAAAAACATGAATTCATGGAAGTTCAAGCTCGAGTTGAGAGTTCTAAACCTTTGTTCACTTTCCACTATACAAACACCTTAGAGTTATTATTCAGGTAATTTAGATAAAAGAAGGTCTACTACATAAAACATAAAGTGTGCTTATTATAGAGGTCCATTTTTTTGTCCTCTGTAGCATTGTCTACTGCATAGCCTATAAAGGAATTTATTTAGCTTTGTCTACCACATAAAATGTGTTTGTTATGGCTAGATGGACTTATAAGTTATTTTGGGGTTGATGTAAACCAAGTGGAGGTTCATTATGATAGACAAATTGCTAGTATCTTGGAGGTTCAGCATGATAGACATTGTAGTTAAAGTACAGATAATTCTTCAAAGGTAATGTTAGAGAGATTATTTTTTCAAACCATGTTTTTTTAACCACATAATGTAATTGTTGACGGTTTGGTCTTTAAAAAGAAATTAAATTATGAATTCTTATTTTATTGCCACATTATGTGATTTACGAAATGTAGTTTAAAGAGATGGTCTCCCAAGCATTTTTCTTTTTCAAAAGATTGCAACTAAGAACAACTCCGTTGATATGTTTGTTGACTAAGATTGTTGGTGCTAAGTTTAAGCATTACTTGAACTTTGTGGCTCACATTTTTCATAGGTTTGGCTTCATGTCCATTTTGACATATTGTATTTTTCCATGATAATGTTAGAGTGCAATTGACCTTGTAGTATTAACAACAACAAAAAAATGAAGCTTGTGAGATTGGTTTGGTTTCAGTTGTTCTTTTAAGAATTTAGAAATGTTTATGATGATTTATTATATATATATATATATGTATTTTAATAACGATAAGATAATTACACTATATTCATTGAAATTACAAGGAATGAGGCTCAAACATGGAGGCAGACTAGGGCTGGGCAAACGGGTACAAGACCACGGGTCGGAGCGGGTATTGTTGATTCGGGGCGGGGCGGGTAGAGGGTATCTATAGGGGCAGGATGGTTCCATAATTTTAGAATGCTGGGGCCTGAACCGACCCGTTCACAATTGCTTTACCTTTTCAATTCTCTTCCCCCACTCCCAGATTTCCCCTACTTTCTTTCTGTGTTCTCGTTCTCTTCTCCCTCCCACCCCTTGAATGCGTCGACATCACAGAAGCTCCAGATCGGAGAAGACGATGGGCTTAACTCGGCTGCTGACCACCCAATCTGGTCCGACTTGGCCGGTTATGCATCACTCTTGACTCGATCGACGACCTCATCGCCACAATCCAGGACTGGACTGCCATGGCCGACGACAAGTCTATCGGCATCGAGAATCCTGAACCATCAACACGAGAAGACAACAACAAGAGTTCAAGTTGGTCAACATGTCTGTTTATTGTGAATCTCCTTTGTGTGCACTGGTGAGCGAATAATTTGATGATTCGAACTTTTCTTTTTCGTATTCTTACTCATCTGCTAATCAATTTTGATGAGTAACTGACAATTGGGTAACAGTGGCCTGGCCCTGGGTTTATTAAACCATCGACATCACCGAAGCAACAGGTTCCCAAAAGCAGCAGCCGCAAACAATTACGTTTGGGGAACGACAATAGGATTAAGGCATTTTTCTTCAATCCCAACAAAGAACCCATCCCCAAAGAATCTAGAAGAAGTGGTGCCAATTTCTCCCAAGTCACTTCACCGGAGAAGAAGAATAAGATGTTGTGGGATTCATGATAGAAATTGGGTAATAATTCATAGATTACCCATGCATAATTTGGTTGAATGATGTTTGGAATCTATGGGTTATTGATTTATCTGATACTTTGGATCTTGGTCTATGCGTTTGTATGGTTCTCTTTTATTTGCTGAGAAACACAACCTTCAGGCTTCAGTTCGTACCTTTTTGTGCCGAGGACCCATGGACCTGGGGGTTAGGTCCGGTTCCAAAATTTGAAATCCCATTACTCGTCTCGACCCATCCCATTGTTTTCATACAGGTCCAGTCCTGTCGCTCCAAATTTGGGCCCAACTCGTGCCCAGCCGTAGGGCAGACACTAGAGCCTTTAGTCAACTCCAGTACACCCATGTCTGCAATTTTCTTATTATTTTGGAGATTGTTAAATATTTGCTTGATTTCTATTGGGCTTTCTAACTGAGTGTATCCAATAGGAAGTGGAGATTGTTAAATATTAGCTTGTTATATATCCTATCTTTTGAATTGGCTATTGCTTTTTTGGGCTTGTGAAGGGCTCAAAATGGTCAAGCTTTGCACACCCTGTATATTAGGTTAATTTTGCGTACATGGAAGCCTAAGGGCCTAGCAGAAGGTAGGTAAGTTTTTGCCCCACAAATTAACCAAAGGCTAAATGCTAAATGAAAAAAGATCTGGATTGGTGGGCTTTAACTTCATTTCATATGCTGCATCATACAAGATATGGATTCCAATTGACTTATAAGCAATCTTGGATGATGGAGTAGTTTCCTTCTCAAATTCGACCTGTTTTCTCATAGATTATCCTTTTTTTTTTCATTTATCAACAAAGCAGATGCCAGAGAGTCGGAGACTAAGGTTCTGTCACTAGATTAACAATCTATCTGCTTTTTTCAAAACACTACATGTATTCAGAGGGAACGTGAATGACTAAATCGATGAGTGTTGATGGGCAACTTCATTCAATTGCTAGGAAGATTCATTCGTTAGAAATTATGTGGATTTAGGAAGAACCTAGCTAGTTGGTTATCTCCTATACTTTTCTCAGATGTAAGCTCCTTTGAGTAATGAAATCATGCTAAAAAGAAACGAACCCAATCGTATCATTGTTTTATTTACACTAAGCCTCAAGGAGGCGTTTGGTCTACAGGAATGGACTTGAGAATACCTTTTGCAAAATAGGTTTTCATTTTTTAGATATAAAAACGGGTGAAAGATACGTTCGGTAGACTGTTTTGTGAAAATATACTTGGAAAAGGAAGAACGCGGAAAACAATATTTACCCTAAGTTTTGTAGAACATCAAATTGATGTTTTCTCTGTTTTACAAAAATAGTTTTTTTTTTAATAATAGAGAATAAAAAGATACATTATAAAACAAAGTTAGAGTCTTAATAATAAAAAAAATCTTGTATACCACTACTATCATCACCAATGCTGCCACCACCACCACAACAACATTCTCCATCGTCTCACCATCCTGCCACCACTACCACAACCACCATTTTTTGACACCACCACCTCCCACCACCGTCGCCACTACCATATCCTCAACCAACATCATTCTCACCACCATGGCCACTACCATATCCTCAACCAACATCACTCTTGCCACCATAGCCACCACCACCTTCACTGTCTCACCATCGCCGCAACTAAAATTACCATCACCATCTCAGCATGACCACCACAACTTGTACCTCCGTTGTCACCATTACTGTCATGCCTCGATCCTGACATACATCCAGGATCGATATGTGACAACATCTAGTATTCGTATATCTAGCATACCCCACCTCTGGGATATGAATAAAGCACCACTCAAGGTCCAAATGGCGTAGTAATTTTTCATATACTTTTTGGCTGCATCTAACCTCCTCATTAGACTGCCTACGTACTCTCAATAGGGATCAAGCCATTCGTAGTTCACCATTCGTCAAACTCTTATCTTTTCGTAAAATACTTCTAGCAAAAGTCATAGAGTACCACACTACACATCAACCTTACGCCAAACAACAATTACCACCTTTCCATGCACGCATGTAAGCCATTCTCACATAGATGCTTTCCAATTCATCCATCATATAAATCACTATGCTTCACATAATACCGCAATTCAGAGTATGTAACAAATCCAAGAACCAACGAAGCACAATATTATTCTCAAGTCACAATGATCAACTAATCTAATCATAATAATCTCAATCATACCCAACGTTCTTCCACAATCACGTCAATTAATCAATTCCATAAATCAAAGATGCCCAATATTAACATCTAACTACATTAATCAATCAATGAAATAACATATAATTTCCCAAATTTAATTAATGAACTCTATATAATTCCCTACTTGGATTATAAGTAAAAAACATGGTAATTCTAATTTATCTTCACAAGGTCTATTGTGGGTAATTCTCACTCACTCGAATCTAGGGTTCTAGACTAACCTTATGGAAATGAGCAAGAGCAAGGATTCCGGACCACTCAACAGAATCCAACAAAACTATGATCACTTATTTCATATGTACCAAGTACAACTAATCCTTATCACCCCTAATAGTCCCCCAACGCAGATATACCAAGCAGGACTGTATCCTAACTCTAGGTAGTGATCACCCAACGCAGATATACCAAGCATGACCATTCCTAGAATGCGTATGGTCCCCCAACACGGATATACCAAGCATAACTATATGCATAGTCTAATAACATAGGCAGTGATCACCCAACGCGGATATACCAAACATGGTCACCCCTAACAGTCCCCCGACATGGATATACCAAGCATGATCACTCTTAGAATATGTATGGTCTCCCAACGCGGATATACCAAGCATGATCACCCCTGAAATACGTATGGTCCCCCAACGTGGATATACCAAGCAAGACCATCCATGTACCCCTGCTACATGGTGCAGTAAATTCAACACACAACCTATCAATACCTCAACCCCTATGAGTTATAACGTAGTCACCTACACCATCAACTTCTCATGGCCACCAACTAATATGTCCCACAAGTATATAAGTTCTACAGAATACTTCTAATATGATTCTAAGATCGCATTGTCATAAAATAATTATACACATCATTCACATGACTAAAATAATAATTAAACCCACATATATCACAACCATCATCAGTACACAAGCCAAATCATATTTAATAAACATGGGTCTTTGTCTAAATATATAAAATCACATTTCAATAAAAATCACATTATAAACCAAGTCATATTCACGAATGATACCAATATAAGAAATCAAGGTAATAATCATATCACCTATGTTCAAGTCACTCTCTAACCAATGTAGGCCCACTAGACTTCACTTAAGTCTCCCGTAGTACTAATTTTAGTATTTAGAACGTTTCGAGACATGTTGACCAAATTCTTTCAAATTTTGGGTGGAGTTGCTTTCCTCTTAGTAAGATGACTATGAAATTGTGGGGATCAAGGCCTATGCTAAGGGAAATAAAGAAACATCAAGTATGGGAATACTTCGCATAATTAATCACTTTGACAGGCCAAAGCCTATAATCAAAAGGAGATGACATTCCTTTGTGAGGGTTCTAGACCCATGACCATTTGAAAGTAGGCTAAAGGATGAAAGTCAAGAAGTGCTTTGCCTAGAACTAAATAGTGAGGCATTAAAGCCTAAGAAGATAGATAGAATTTATCTCTTAACCGTTTCCTACTCTTTAAAGTATAAACTATGGTCGATTTAACGATAAGATTAAAATTAACCAAAATTATGGAAGAATTATGGGTTAGCTTACCTATCTTTGAGATATGAGATTTACTTAAGAAGAATGAAAAAGTAATTTGTTTACTGAAAAGAACAATCGAGATGTCATATATTGCAATGAGTAATTTTCCAGGTATGAAAAAGTTAGAGACATTCTTGTAAATACTTTAAATGTGGGGGAAGTCTACTTTCCAAGTGTTAGCAAATTGTTGAATAAGTCCTAACATATGTTTTGCAAACTTAACATTCGAAAACAACTACTTTCATATGAAATAAAATTTCATAAAATGGAGTGTGCACACCTAAGAGATAATTAATCAACCTAAGTGGTACCAATTAAAGCTAACATAACTAATAAATCAGCTAACATAACTAATAAATCAGCTGAATGGAAACCTAACTTAGTTGATTGGATATCTCATGATCTAAATTAAATAGGCCAACTAATTGGGCATAATTTAAAGAACTTAACACACTATACCTCATTCATATGATGGAATGAGTGTGTTGTTGTTGACCCTAAAAACTACCAAGCCTACGTGGCGCGCATGCCAAGTAACTAATGAGCTAACTACGTCCTTCGGTTGTGAGCGGGGCATGCCAACTCGTCAGCCGAGCTCGGTCGGTGAGTAAAATTTGTTGATGTCGCGTTGGGTGCACGGCTGACTTCTGTGTCTTGCGATTGTGGCCGAGGAATGAACAATTCTCGACCTTTGGGTTCTAGAGCCTGAAGACAAGGCTGCTATTTCTACGAAGTTCACGGGCTGTCGGCATCGGATTTGATCACGGTGCTAGTGTTCGTAAGAGTGAACTCATGCCGAATCTATACTAGGGTATAATGGCACAAATACTCAAAGCAGATATAAGTCTTGATGGTGAATATGGTTCGGCCGTCAGAATGCCAAACTCTAAATCCTATTTGCGAGTATCCAATCATAAAATAACTCGGCATTCAACATGCCGAGCCCAATAAGCTGTAACACCTCACTTCACCGAGAAGGCTAATGAGAAGACATCTGCCAATAAAGACTCGAAAGTCCTTCTCGACCGAGACTTAGATAGTTAACCAGCCGACCTCGACGCAGTGCTGTTTATGCCAACTGAAGGTGTTCCGAGATCGGCTGATTCTACGGTGACAGTGCCGTTTATGCCAACTAAAGATATCACCGGTTGCCTCTACAGTGCTGTTTATCCAAACTAAAGATGTGTTGGCGGAAAAAAAGAAAAGAAAAATCTCAAGGTTGTTGAGAGAGTTTGCGCATGGCAGATTTATTTGTTGAAGTTGGAGGGGTTTTCAATAATGCACAGCCTCATCTATTTATAGCAGCAGACCCTCCTTTAATCGAGTTAAAACCATACTGGGATTAGGACTCCTCATTCCAATCCAATTCTATCTTGGCCAATCCTACTTTCATTAGGACTCTGAACTCAACCTTTTATTAGACTGTATTCATCTCCAGGTTGTCAGCGTCCTCATCCTGCTGAGACTCCTTATTGCATTAGGATCTAATTACATGTCCATACATCTCGTGATAAAACTCGGCCGACTTTGACTAAACGGCCCATGAACTAAACAACCCACTTCCGGGCCGAGAATAATTCCCACCTCGGCCTAAACTAATATTTTGAGCCCAAACATTGCCCCCTCGGTTATGAGGTCTTCAGTCTGAAATCTCTGGCTGATTTCTGACCTTAAAGAAGTGAACCTAAACTCCAAATATTCCATATCCTAATATGCATTTATGAAGCATGATTACACGATCTTAATCCTGTCAACCATTTCACCACGCGGCGCCTTCTAACACGACTACCCCTTAATAATAACGTCTGAGGTGTGCGGCTTACTGAACCGTCGTATCATGAACCTGCCCCCAAACGAAACCATGCCACCTCGATCCGCAAACTTTTAAATACCCTCGAAATTGTGCGAACATTGAAACGTCATTTCTCCATAAAATTCGCCGCCACACGTCAACATGCGTCTTCAAACCACGAAAACCTTTGTCCCTTCACATGGATTCTCTGAATATTCACAAGGATAAGAGAATTCTCCGGCCGATTTTACCCTTTATTTGAATTTCAAAACGATTGATCTTCATTCAAGGCGCCTATAAATACCTCTGTCTTCTTCATTTGAATTTTACGCCTCCAAAATTCCTGAATTTTTTATGCTATTTTCCTTCATATCCCTAGAAAAAACTCAGCATTCTCTACTCGGAAAACTTCAAAACCTTTTCCAATGGCCTCCTTCACCTCCAAACTCTCCAAGGAATGCAACAAATGTGAGAAGATCATCGACCGATGCTCAATCAAGACTATACGCTTTGAAAGCGATATGAGCACCACCCACCAGATCCTTGGCCCACTTTTCAAGGAGGCAGTGCCAACATCCATCACCGGACTTTTCAAAGTCGAATGCCTAAAATATTTACTGCAAGGGTTTGAATGGTCGAAATGGGATTTAACAAGACCCCAAGGCTCCTGGCCCTCAACCACTACAACCTCGGCAGCCTGGGTTGCTCGAATGGAAAAGATCTTAGGCGAACAATAGAAGGCCCTAGGCATTTACGACGCCATTCATTTTTCATTTGTAGATATTGTCATGGACAATGAGCTTCTCATCACCGCCTCAAGCTTCTGGTGCTCGGCCACCAACACCATGATCCTCCCTTTCGGCCCTGTTGGTCTCACCATCTTCGACGTTACTGCTATCTTGGGGACTTCCCCTTCTGGCATCCCAATCGACATTGCCTTCTCTGGGTACCAGTCGAACCTCAACCTGAAGACGCTCTTTGACAAACGGGCCCTCAAAATGCTGAGCGGAGAAGGTCAAGCACCCTCGAAAGAAGAAGTTCAAAAACTTCACAAGAACTTTTTCAACTACAACACCGTCTACCTCTACTTTGCTGGCCGAGGAGAGGAAAACCTACGTGAAGGAGAACACGAAGCTTTCCTCTTTTATTGGTATAACAAATTTGTTTGTTGTACCAAGTCCAACAAATGTTTGGTCGAAAACATGCCGGTAGCAGAAGCCCTGGCTAGCGGTCACACCCTGGCACTTAGCCCAGCCATTCTCACCAATTTCCTACGCTGCTTGGCCGAGATGACTTTCCACAAGATCGACTCGCACCAGAACGGCCCCCTCTGGGTCTTCCAACTATGGCTGCAAGTCTACTTTGTCACCATTCGGCCAGAGATTGCTAACTTCTCGCCTACTGAAGCGCTCGGTCTCTAATTGGCCTCTCGACCATTGTCCCCTCACAAGGCCGAATAAGTGTTCAAGTATTTCTTTAACCTCGATGTTCTTTTCGACGACGAGTTCTTGATCTGCCGTCGTCGAGAATACCCTCCATCGATCAAACTCCCTTCATCAGCATGGAATGCAGACGAAGACACTGATCTCCGTCAATCCTGGGGATCGTTCGTGCTTACATGCGACCTTCCTCTCGGCTGTGACGCTCACCGAGCAAGCTGGGAGGTATACCACCCAAACTTTACTGCCCGACAGCTTGGCTATCTCCAAGGTTGCCCGATACCTCTTCTCACCTCTTGCTCTCTCCTGAGCCGAGGACGGGTCTCTGGTTCCTTGGAGAAAGAATGCAAGAACGTCAAAATGGAGTTTCAGGAATGATGCCAGAAGTTCCGCCTTCGACTGATTGTTCCAAAATCTCTTAGCACTGACACTTTCGGTGATTGGTGGGAAGAGTATACCTAAGACTTTCTGGTCGAAGAAGTCATCAACAAGATCTTTAGAGACCGACCCAACAAAGTTCCTGCTCCCCAACCTAAAGAAACGACCTAAGGTATATGGCTACCTTTTACCTTAGTTTTTTTTTCACCATTTTTTCAAATTTTATTTATTTATTGACTTGGTTTCACTTTCTTAGGTAGCCAAGCGCCGAAAAAGGTAGAAGTGGTGGCTTCAGCCGCGGCCAAGAAAAAATTGATTCATTCCTCCAAGCCAAGCAAACGACCTTGTCAAGAAACTGAAACGGCAGGTGCAGCTCATCGTCCTTCAAAACATGTCAAAAAATTAGCAAAGAAAGGGGAACGAAAAATTCATGTTGTCTCTAGCCAGACGACAGGAATGACCACTCCTGATGCTTCTCCTTCTATCCCTGTCGTACGCACCTTAATGGTCGTGCAACTAGCTCCAACTGGCTAGGTATTTGAAGCTCGACCCGACCCTCAAGTCATGGTCGAACCAGCAGCTGCCTCGCTGGTCGAGGAACCGACAGCTCCGACGCCGACCGAGCCAGCTATTTCTCCACTAGTCGAGGAAACGGTAACTCCGGAGCCGGTTGTTGCCGCTGTCTTGGAGGATGTGACCCCAGTGGCGAAGAAAACTCCCTCCAAGAATCCAAGATGATCATCAATCATCTTGGAGGAGGTATAATTATGCGGTTGGTAATTTCCTTCTTTCAATAAATTCAAAATTGCTAACAACTTTTATTCTAAAACGATGAGAGTGACGAAAGTCCGCTGGAGCGTCGCCCTCGACCAACTAATCCCATTCTCACCAATCCTCCTCATGTGGTTGAAGCGATCGACCAGATTGACCCTCTTGTAGCCGATCATGGAAAAGGTCTTGCCGTAGATCCTGAAGCAACGACGGAAATGCCGATTCATTCATAGGATCAAGACCTCGGCATCCTTCCTCAAGAAGCTACTTCTGCCTACATAAGCACCCTTATCGTTGTTCTTTCAATCAATCTTCTGCCTTAGAATTCTAAACCAGAAAAAATATTAACTGTCAGGTGGCCACGTTCTCATTTCATAAAAAAATTTACGCGCTGAAGGGCGTTATCTATATCTCCTAGCCACCTCAGTGGCCGTCAAATGTAGATAACCTTTATCGGCCGTGTGAATTGAGAAGCAGCCTAAAACACTGAGCTTGGCCATTAAGCTCTCTAGGTTCGAGCAATGAACCAGGAGACATGGCTGAAGTCTCCTCTTGGCAGGTTTAAAACAACTTCTCTGCTATATCCTTTTTTTTACTCTCTTTTGCCTAAATTTTCTTCATGTGCAGCCTTCATGGGAGGTCGAACTCGACGCTCTTCTTTCGAACACTTCAGGAGCAGTCGGTCATTCGGCGGCTACAATCGGGCCATCTGTATCGACGGTCGAGTCGAACATCCTGGTTAAACTCCAGGATCTCATGTCTCTCTCAGCTTCACGAGTCCTCGAATGCAAAGGTCTCGACTCTGTGGGGAAATGCCTGAACGATCTTGCAGCTGAGGGTCAATTGAGCACCGAAACTGTCACTCGAGCATCTTCCATCCTGGAACGAACTCGAGAATACTTCAATGTCTTTGAGCGAGCACTTCGTGCTAAAGATGACTTGAAAATCGCAACGGTTGCTCAGGAGGCCCTTCATCCAAAGATCGAAGTGTTGAAGGCAAGAAAAGAGACACTGGCTGACCTCGACCGCCAGATTGCCGAACTCCAATACCAAAGGTCAGTAATTGTCTCCGAGCTTGTAAAGGAATTTGAATCAAGTGGTAAGTCCTGCTTAACTGAATATGTGGCTTGCGTGAAACGTACCAAGCAACTGAAGATGGATAAGAGGAATCGGCAAGCTGAGATCACCATGGGCGAGGTGAAGTGGTTGGAGTTAAAGGCCGTTCTTGAATCTCTCATTCCTTCATCACCATAGCGTCATCTAGTTGTAAACTGATCGACTAACTTATGTAACCTGTGAATTTTTAATGAAATTAATTTTTATTCTTGCGTCTCCCAAGTAGTCAGATAGTATTTCTTTAAAAATTTCCCATTGATTAGTAGCTTGTGAATTGCGCCGGTTCGATCTTTGAGGTGATATGCCCATTTGTCGAGGACTTTATGGACGATGAACGGTCCTTCCCAATTTGGTGACCATTTGCCTAACCTAGGATCTTTAATTCCCATAGGCAATACCGTTTGCCAAACTAATTCTCCCTTGGTGAATGCTTTCTGTCTAACTCGTTGATTAAAGGCTCGCTCGGTAATCTTTTTCTATGCTACTAGTAAGTTATAAGCGTCAAGTCGCGCCTCCTCCAAATCCTCTAACTCTTGTCTCATGGACTGACTGTATTCGGCGCTAAACAAACTACTTTGTTCAATTATTTGCAACGAATTTATGCTTAACTCGTAGCATCACATCGTGCTCATAGGTTAACGCGTACGGGGTCGTTCCAGTTACCAATCTGAGTGAAGTCTTATACGCCCATAGAGCCTTGTTTAGCTTTAAATGCCACATGCCAGGCATTTCCTTTATTATTTTCTCAAGAATTCCGATCAAAACCTTATTGCTTGCTTCAGCCTGCCCATTTCCTTGTGGGTAATATGGCGTAGACTGTTCAAGCTGAATTTTTAAGCTTACCGTATACTCCTTGAACCTCTCAGCTGTAAAGATTATGCCATTATTAGTTATGATCGTTTCTGGCATGCCAAATCTGGTCACAATGTGTTCTTCCACAAAGTTGCAAACCTCTTTGGATGTTTATTCGACATATGATTTTGCTTCGACCCACTTAATGAAGTAATCGGTTGCCACAAGTATCCATGCATGCTTGGCAGACCTATAAGATGGTGTAATTTTGCCGATTATGTCTATAGCCCATCCTTTAAATGGTCATGGCTTAGTGACCGAGTGTAATGCCTCGGCCAAGACCCTTTGTATATGACCATAAATCTGGCACTGTACACAACCTTATGCGAACTTGATACAATCCTTCAATATACTCGGCCAAAAATAGCCGTGTCGTCGAAGCAACCACCGCATATTCCGTCCGGATTGATAAGCTCCACACATTCCTTCATGAACTTCTGTGATTGCTTGAGAAGCCTCTTGGGGGCCGAGGCATAACAATAATAGACCATCTTCACCTTTTCGGTATAGTTCGTTTTGATACACGACATGGTTCGTGGCATGAATCCTTGTCTTGCGGTCGTGTTTGCCATTTGGATTATCAAGATACCGTATAATGGACTTCCTCCAGTCATCTGGTATTGCCTTGACATCACAAACGTCTATAGGGTCTTAACGTTCCAATAACGAAGGCAAGGACATGACTCGTGTGCGTATCACATTATCGGGTCGAATGACTTGCTGATTAACCAAGGCCGGGTACGATCATTACAACACAAGTATTTCCCAGCCTAGCTTACCCCCCAAGAGTTGCGTTCCAGATGCGATTTGAGCCAATTCGTCCGCATCAGTGTTATAAATTCAGGAAATGTGTTCAAATGTAATACAGTTGAAGGACTCGGCCAAATAGCTGGCAACCATGTGGTAGGGTGCCAGAGTGCAACTCATGCATTAAAAAAAACCATTAAGTTAGTTAATTACAAGTTCAGAATAGCCGAAGATGAGGGCACGGGTCACCCGTAAGTCATGAAGGACGCCAAGGTCGATTACAAGGGCTTCGTATTCGGCCTGATTATTGGTACAATCAAAATCAAGCTTTAAAGAAAAATACCAACGATCGTGGGTTGGGGATTGAATAACTATCCCAACACCGACTGAAGCGAAAGTACTAGAACCATCAAAGTACATTATCCAGTAATTATCACGTTTTTCCACCATGCCTATTTCGACGTTGTTCTCTCCGAAGCCATATGGGGAAGGGTATTGGGCGAGGAAATCAACCAGGGCTTGGCCTTTGACAGCCTTATGAGGCACATATTGCAAGCTAAATTCGGATAACGCCATTGTTCACTTCCCAATTCGGCCTTTCACTATTGGCCGAGTGAGCATGTAGTGAATGACGTTAGTCTAGGCGATAACTTGTGTGACCGACGGGAGCATGTCATGCTTAATTTTTGATGCAGCAAAAAATAATGCAAGGCAAAGTTTCTTGACGGCGGAATAATTGATCTTTGGTGGATTTAGATGCCGACTAAGGTAAAAAATGGCATGTTCGCACCCAACATCATTGTCTTGAGCAAGGAGGAAACCAATAGACTTTTCGGCCGCGGAGATGTATAACTTAAGGGGTTTGCCTCGACAAGGTGGCATAAGAACGATTGGGGTCGTGAGAGAAACCTTGATTTGTGTAAAAGTCGCTTGATGTTCACTCCGCCACTCGAGATGGTCAGAATCCTTGAGCTTTAAAAGTGTAGAAAAGGCTCGCATTTTCCCTGCCGAATTAGCAATGAATCAGCGAAGGAAATTAGTCTTGCCGACCAACGATTGTAGTTATTTTTTTGTCGTAGGGGGTGGGGCATCGATGATTGCATATGCTTTATTCTCGTCGACCTCAATCCCACGGTGATGCATGAGGAATCCTAAAAAATTACCGGCTGACACACCGAAGGTACATTTGGCAGGATTCATTTTGAGGTTGTGCTGCCGCATGCGTAGGAAAGCTTGTCGGAGATCATCCATATATATTTACCGGCGTTTTTGATTTGATGACAAGATCGTCAATGTAAACTTCGACGATGGTTCCAATTAAATCATGAAATATGGCATTCATTGCTCGTTAGTACGTGGCTCCAGCGTTCTTGAGGTCGAATGGCATGACAACTCATTCGTATGTGCCGAGTGCCCCCAGGCAACGAAAAGTGGTCTTGTGAACATCGGCTTCAGCGATGAAAATCTGGTTGTAATCGGCATGTCCATCCATAAAAGATAATATTGCATGATTTACCACGGTGTCGATTAACAAAACGGCATGGGATACTCATCTTTCGGAGTTGCCAGATTTAGATTGCGAAAATCGATACAAATACGTAACGCACCACTTTTCTTTAAAACAGGGACGATATTGGTCAACTATTCAACGTATCGAGCTGTTCGAATGAACCCGGCTTTCAGGAGTCGAACAAGTTCATCCTTGATGCCGAGTTGTACTTCGGTTGAGAATCGTCGAGGTGGTTGATGGAATGGTTTACACCCAGATTTAATGCGTAACTCATGTTCAACGTGCATTCGATCCAAACCAGGCATCTCATGATAGCTCCAAGCAAAACAATCTTTAGACTCCAGAAGTAAGGCACAAAGTTCGGCTTTCATAGGTTGGGGTAGCAAGGCACTAATGAATAAAGGCCGTTGGTCATCGGCCATCCCAACATTAATTTCCTGCAAAGGATCTTTGACTTGGGGCCGACTATCTTCCAGCTCGGCTGGAGCAGCTCGAACATTATCGAACGACAGAGACGGACTATTTTCTTCTTCGACAAGAAACTCCACTAAGTTTACACCTAAATTGGGATGCTTTGATATGGCGTACCAATGGGCCAGCAGTCGTTCCATGGTTGATGAAACCGCGACTCAACGCCTTTCGTGTTCAGATTCAGACATCATTGTTGGTCATCAGATTGGCCAACCCAAGTCTCACCAAATCCTGGTGCACAGTCTCGGCACCTACCTCAATGGTCTTTTATACTGATATCCGAGTCGGCCGTCCTTCCTCATTAAAGCCTTGGAGAGTGATGTATCCGACGTGATCATCATAGTATCGAGCCTGAATCATATTCGCCGCAAACGGTTGATTATCGACCGGGTGAACTAAAACTGATTCACCGTCTCAGAAGACAATGACTTGGTATAACGACGAAGGAATACATCCTGTTTGATGGATCTAATCACGGCCGAGTAGTGCATTATACTCATTTTTGGAATTGATTATAAAAAATACGGTCATGTGGTTACGACCGACACGTTCACCTCGAGGGGAATCACAACCTTTGTCTAAGACTTGTCTCTGACAAAGCTACTCATGGTTGCCCTGGACGGGATGAGTTCGTCGTTGGAACGTCGTAGTGCTTACATGATGGATACGGGCATGATGTTGACTGTTGCGTCGCAATCGACGAACACTTTGGAAACCGGGTATCCTTCAATATAAACCGTAACATACAACGGCTTCAGATGCTGAAGGGCATTGGTAGATGAGTGGGGAAACAACTCAGCAAGGGCGGCTTTAAGTTGATCTTGTTTGCCCTCTGGTTCGTCCTCCTCGACGGCGACAAAGTCCACTTGCGTTGCTTCCTCAGCTTCCACATCACCATCCAAGAAATTTGGTTGAAAACTCTATTAAGTGTCCCGGAGCTCTTGGCCGGAAGTTTGGGCAATTTTCAAAGCTTCGTAACTTAATCGTTTCTTAACCAAATTCGACCCATAATATATCAAAATGAAGATAGGAAAGTATAGAATAAGATTATTCCTATTTGGAAGCCCAATGGTTGCAGAAGATGGTCGGAAAATAGCATCAAAGTTGACTGGTCCGAGGGAAAACTGGAAAACTCGTCGGAAACTGGGTAAACTTTAAACGTTCATAACTTCTTCAATGCTCAACGAAATTAAGTCATTCAAAAATGAAAATCATACTTCTTGATGATACGAAGATAATAGTACCTTTTTGACGGCTAACTCGCTATGGTTTGGCCGAAAAACAGCTCGAAAAATGGCTGTCTTAGCCACTTTCGAGCCATTTTTCGGCCAAACCACGGCGAGTTAGCCATCCAAAAAGGTATCATTCTCTTCGTCTCGTCGAGAAGTATGATTTTTGTTTTTGAATCACTTGATGTTGTTGAGTATTGAAGAAGTTATGAACGTTTAAAGTTTACCCAGTTTCCGACGAGTTTTCCAGTTTTCCCTCGGACCAGTCAACTTTAAGGCTATTTTCTGACCATCTCGGGTAACCATTGGGCTTCCAAATCAGTATAATCTTATTCTACACTTTCCTATCTTCATTTTGATATATTATGGGTCGAATTTGGTTAAGAAACGATTGAGTTACGAAGTTTTGAAAATTGCCCAAACTTCCGGCCAAGAGCTCCGGGACACTTAACGGAGTTTTTAACGGAATGACCAAAGTGATGTATGGTGGACAATTTCAGGGACCACTTCTATTGATTTGAAATCTCAGGGACCAAAATGAGGAGTTATGCAAATCTCAGATACCATTTTAGCTAAAAAACCTAAATTCAATAGACATTAACTAACACAAAAATAAGCTAGAATTTTCTCTAAAAATTTTGTGCGTTGACTAAGTCTAAATCAAAAAGGTCAATTTGTTGTTAGCTCATTTTTGGTTGAATGTGGAGAAATTATAGAGTGATACCGTATCACCACGTCAACGGTGATACTTCTACCCAAAATCTGTCATATATACAACTTATTTACAGTTGGATTAAATATCTATTTAATTCTTAAAACATAAAAAATTTAAAAGAGGAAAATGAAAAAAAATTCAGCAACCATGGCTGCCGGCGTTGGCGCCATATTTTAGAATCGGGAGACTGTTCTCGAGTCCCGATCGGACGGCAAAAAATCAAACCTTCAGATGCAAAAGTAGAGGAACCAAAATCAAACCTTCATATGCAAAAGTACAGAAACCAAAATCAAACATCGTGTTTTTGAATCAAACAACAACCTCTGAAGGAAATCAATAGACGACATGGGTTTCCGTCCGGGTGCAGCCTCGGCGGGTCTAGCAAAGGTCTCGTCCATGGCGAACAAGTGTGCGAGGGTCAATGCATCAGAGAAGTAATGTTATTCATACCATGTTTTTGTACCACATTTTCATACCACTTTAGGTGACATTTGATGTGGATAACCACATCATTTGAATTAATCAGATTTTTTAAATTTAATTTATTATTTAATAAACAAATAATTAAGAAAAACTAGTTAATTAAATTATGATTGTGGTATACGAGGAGTCTTTCTCCTTCCTTTCCTTAGGTTTTGTAAAATTTTCAAATGATGTGGTTGTCCACATCAGATGCCACCTAAGGTGGTAGAGAAATGTGGTAGAGAAAGAAGAAAGAGAGTGTAGGGTAGGAGGAAGAATGCGAGTTTGCCGCAGTTTTGGTTTCCTTTAATTTCATTTTTATGTTAATTTTAAGTTTTAAGTCTAGTTGTATAATAATTGAACACATGTTAAATTTTAAATGGAAGTATCATATACTGATGTGATAGTACTGTACAACATAATAATTTCTCCTGAATGTATTTGGGCCATGAAGAAAAATAAGGCTTACTCTTAGGCAAATCTATTTTTATTTACATAATCGCACGATTCTGGCCCACTAACTTCTAAGCACAATCTAGGATCTTATCTTAGCACTCAGACGACCAGCTCATTTCACCTCAACCTGTTAAAAGGCTCAGACATGGTGCTCCGCGAAGCACGTCTACCATGCGGACAACTAAACCTGAAAATATCTCACCTCCTTAAATGTCAATGAACACATTGTCTGACAGGTTGATGTTACTGCAATAATTCGTGCGAAACTCCATAGGACAAAGCTGAAGGCCACCAATCACAAATTGCAGTAAGTGATAGCCAAATGGCCGATCTACCCTTGCTCAACGATAAGATCCATATTGCTCCTTCTCAACTGTCTATAATAGAGGCAGAGGCCTTCAAGCTTAGACCTTCATTAAATTAAATCTATAAGATCATACAAGACCTTGAGTGGTTATTCAATCAACCTAACTTCTCTCCAGCGCAAACTCAATTGCTCTTCAGCAAAACCTTTAGCTATTTAGCTACAATCTCAAAGCCTTTCTTTGAAGCAAATAATGCCTATAATCCCTAAGATCGAATTTTTTTTACAGCTTTGACCCCGTGGTATGATTCGGTTGAGATGCAATTCCAACCACCCCGATCACTATTTGGTGGAATGTTTTCCATTTGAGTCTAGTTAGATACCAGTGATATCAGCTGTCTATTAATTAACATGGCCTAAATCTTTCTGGAGCTTACTACTTTACATTTTCAAGTCTATTTGCTTTTTAAGTCATGTAGCTCGGCTCATCAGCCTAAATTTACTTTTGTAAACGTTAGTAATCTTGACTTCATCATGAAATTATTACATTCAATTTCTCGTTTTAATTTCTATTATAATTTCATTTACTTTCTAGGAAAATACACGCAAAATCACGTTGAAGTGTAACTCTTTGTTCACTCGCGGCATGAAAAAAAAAAAAAATTAACCTAACCAAACTAACGTTCCTCTTGGTGCACAATTATTTGGTTAAGAAGTTAGTTTTCTTCGCAACTCTCATACACACTCAAACACAATCAGTCTGTTGGCAAACCTTCAATAATGGCACACCTACTTTCTTTTTCTCTCGAGCCATCCCGTGGCACTGAGACCAGAAGCCATGCTCGCGACAAATGCATGTCAAATCCAGTTTAGGCTCTCTCCGAGTTTCGACACCAAAATAATGTTTTACTGTCTCATCTCACCTTTCTCGTTCTCTCACTTTCTATCCGTCTCTCTCTGATTCTTAGAAGCCATCTCTCTGTTGCATCAATTCAAGAATAATTTATGAGCTAAAAAAGCTGGACTTTAACAAGGTCTCAGATATATAGGTTGGAGACGAGCAAGCTTAATCGAAGTCTCTGAACGGCAACAGGCCTTTCAAACTCTTAAACTCATACTCATCTCCACATTTATGAAATGGTAACTTAATTACAATTTGGAACATCTTCGGTGATTTTCTTGAACACTTTATGAGGAAAAAAAGATAGAACTGAAAGGAGCATAATATCCTTTTTTTTATGGCAACGATAGGAGGAGCATAATATTCTTAAGAAAATGGAATGCACACGTGACTAATAATTTTAACACAAAAAAAGTATATGCCACATTGCTACATGGAGCATAGTCTATGTGACACATTAAAAGAACTGAAATACTCAGCGATAAATTTGCACACCCCTATAAGTACTTTAGGTGGATATTTGTGCAAACACCCATTACATAGTAAATATTATATAACATTATTTAGTTTAATACAAGATGGTATAAGATTTGTACCACTTATTTAAGCCTAATCAAATCTTGCATGCATGCCTAGGGAAACTGATTCTCTTGACCCAATTCAAATCATTTCGTTTGGTAAACATGAGCTGGCAAACGTGGCTTTGCATATGCAAGCAGTGGCTTCGCGAGTGAGAGATCGTTTGTTGACTCGGTGAGTTCGATGCTTGACTCAGTGGGTGGCACGTGCCATGTAAACCCATGAAGAAGCCTAGCAAACAGCATTACGGTCATGGCAGTGCCGAGTGTACTCGCTACGCAGCCCCGCATCCCCGTGCTGAACGAAATGAACCGCAATTCCGACTCGGTGAGCACCACCCCGGACCCGTCGTCCTTTAGGTGCCGCTCCGGCTTGAACTTGAGAGGCTCGTCCCAAACTTTAGGGTTGCGGCCCAGTCCGACTCGGCTGAGAATCACGTGGCTACCCTTGGGGATGAAGTAATCTCCGACGGTTGTGTCGGCCATAGACACGTGAGGTACATTGAACGGTGCCACCGGGTGGAGGCGGAAGGCTTCTCTGGCGCATGCCTTTACGAAGTTGAGCTGCGACAAATCCGACTCTTGAACTTGTCTGTTCTTTCCGACCACAGCATCAAGTTCTTGTGTTGCTTTCTCAAAGAGTTCAGGTTGATTTATCATCTCTGCAATTGCCCATTCAGCAGCATTTGAGGGATTGTCCACTGCTGCTATTGTTAGTTCCTGTATCCACACAACAAGTATACATGTTAATTTCTTGATCATTAATTGGTACTGACAAAGAAAAATGGCAGAAGATGCATATTGATCATTTCAGTTTAGTCGTATGGAGGAAAAAGAAAAGAGCTTAAATGATGTGTTGAGAATGAATTTCACGTTAATGGAAGGAAATACCTTGCATGGTGAAGTAGTTTTTGATGCATAGATTACACGAGAATTAGTAACAACACTTAAGAGTATTATAGTATTTCTATGGAGACTAAATTTGCATATAAAATATTGTAAACTAAATGACATGAAAATTGTTGATTAAATTATTATTTTAGCGTTGATAAACGTGTTCATTCATATTGGTGACACATCATTTAGTTTGCAATTTTTTTCTACAAATTTAGTCTTCCTAGCATTATCATATCGTATTACACAACTATTTTTGTGTTTATTGTACTGTTATTGACGCATTTGCGATTCATTTACATTCTTAGCAATATTTATCTATACATGCATTTACACCTAATAGTTATAAGAACATGCACGTAATACATATGAAAATATAATAATTGAGAGAGATAGTAAGAGAGAGACTTACACTGAATTGAGCTTTGATTTCTTCCAGAGACAGTAAGGGTTCGCCATTCTTATCTTTCAGAGAGATAAGAATGTCAAGCAAGTCGTGTGCCTCCTTGTTATTGCCAAGTTTCTGATGTTCACAAACCCTCTCTTCGATTAAGGGGTCTTGGTATTTTGTTGTATCTCTTATGGCATCCTTGATAATCTTCTCATGGCCATCCAAGTCAAGCCCTCTCAAGCATGGAATGTAATCGGATACAGAAAATGAATAGATGTAGTTAAGTATTGTAAATACATTTTCTAAATACTTTTGTTCCTCCAAACCAGGCCCACCATCCTCCATTTCCTCCCCAAAGTACCTCTTGTTGAGAACCATTTTCTTAATCACATTTGCACAATAATGTTGAGTGGCAAGTCTCAAATTTACAATGCCACCACCTTCATTGTTGTTGCACTGGTTGTACACATACTTGACGATGTGATCGGCCTCTTCAACCCTTTTGTCCGTGAGCCACTTGTGCCTCATTGGAGTAAGCAATTCGCTTGTTATTACCTTCCTCATTTTCTTCCATTGTTCTCCGAAGGGCACCAGAGCCGCAGTTTTGTATCCCTTGGTGACAAGAAAAGTGGAAATGATACGCGGACGCGACGCGAAGATTGCGTCCTGCTTCTTTAAGATTTCGCGGCTGAGTTGAGGGCAAGTGATGGGAATCACATTCGTGTTCCCAAGACGGATGCATGCAATTTCAGTGTTCATTTCGTCCATCATCTTGTGTATCCACCGGAATGTGGGCTTGTTAGCCAGCAATTCAGGGAGGTTGCCGACAATAGGCCATGGTTTTAGGCATTTTGGAGTGGGAGGAAGTGGATAGTTTGGCTTGAATACTTTGCTATCGTTTTTATTGTCGCTTTGATGCCAAAAACGTTTGATCAGAAAACGAATAATGAAGGTGACTAGCAAGCACAATGAGAGAAAGCCAACGTTGGGTTCCATCACTGCACTAGGAAAGGGTTTTGACTCTTGTTTTTTTCTTGTTTTCTTTTTGAGGTAGGATTTGATGGTAGTGATTTAAAAAGTTCGCGGTGCCTGTAAATATATATAGGCATGGAGAAACTGTTAATGCAAACAAAAACACGTGAAATCTAAAATAGTGTTGTTGAGTACCAGACCTACCGGTTGTCCCTGGTGGTTTGTTATTCTTTGAGTGTTTGAAAATGCGACCGGCCACAAAACCAAACAACAAAAATATGGTGAATTTTGTCATTGTCACATTAGGGTTATCTAGCGAGCAACCAATTCAAGATTCAATGTATATATGTGACATTCTCCTAACATTTAGGAATTTCTAATCAACTGTTTGAAAATGCGACCGGCCACAACACCAAACAACACAAATATGGTGAATTTTGTCATTGTCACATTAGGGTTATCTAGTGAGAAACCAATTCAAGATTCAATGTAGGGGTTTTTGAACATTAGTCCTTGCAAAAGATTAAAATTTAAAAAAAACCTGGTGCTAGATTAAATATTCAATTTAATCCCTTGAGTGTACTTTTATCAAAATTTACATTCAATTTTTGTTATTTAATGTGTATTTTTATTTAATCTTTCCATATTAAATTTTAATTTTATTAATATGCACATATTTAGTTTTTTTAATTAGAAATGAACATAAATGAGAAAATATTAAAAGAAATTTGTGATACAAAAATATATAAATACATAATTAAGTATACATAAATGACCGCGCTAAATATATAAAATTGACTTTTTTGTACCGAAATATTTGTACCTACATGATTGTACCGAAATATATTATAATGAACCTAAATGTATGCACCGAAATGTATTATATTGAATTAATGTACCTAAATGTCAATACCAAAATGTATGTACCAAAATGTACATACCTAAATGTCAATACCGAAATATATGTACATAAATATCAATACCAAAATGTATGTAACTAAATTTATTTACCAAAATATAATATATTGAATTAATGTACCTAAAAGTCAATACTCAAATGTGTGTACCAAAAAGTATGTAACGAAATGCATTATATTGAATCAATGTAACTATATGTTTGTACTGATGGATATACCGAAATATTCAAATGTATTAATGTACCTAAATGAAGAACATATAAAATTGTTATCGGAATATATATTATAAAAAAATTAGTTGCCTAAATGTAGACATTAAAATATATTATGATGAATGAAATAAAAATTAAATTTAAATGTAATTAATACATAAAAATAAAAATAAAAAAGATAAATAAAACATCAAAATATAACTAATAAATGATATGATTAAATGTACTAGGGACTAAAATTGGATTTTAATCTTACACAGGGTTATAATCTAAAACTCATCTTTTTTAAAGATTAAAATGAAGTTTTCTATTCAATGTATATATGTGACATTCTCCTAACATTTAGGAATTTCTAATCAATGCATTAGCTAGTTATCATCTAATTTTTGGTCCAAACAAAAGAAGATATTAATATCTAATGTGTTTTTGGTTATTTCAACAAATATTACCCGTGAGAATTCAAGTAATTCTCTTAAATGTGAACCATCTTGTGCATTCACTTAACTCATATGATCCATATAACTTATAAGACTTATGAATTAAATTGCACTTTTTTCAGTACACGTGATATTGGAAGAGAAGCGATTCGAACTTGAGACTTCAAGTGCAAGTAAGAATGCTCTTAACCAACTAAACTATAAACTCCTTGTAAATAAACTAATAAAAACAAGACGTTAGTCATTAGTTTTTCAACCACAAAGTATCACTTCAAAGCTTGTGATCTCTAGACTGTTGTATGATATCAGGCCATTATGCAGTCTGAGGAAGTGCCGCTTTGTAAGGATAAGATACACTCCTGCATTGGTTTCTTTCAATAATAAAAAGAAGCTTATAAAGTGTGGGATCGATGCCAATCATACCCATCTTACAAAATAAATACATTAACAGTTTAAAAGTTAATTGAGCTATTTTTTGTTGTTGGACACTTCTGTTTCTTTCACACTCTACTTTTCGTCTTGATTCTATTGCTATTTTATTTGTAACTTGTAAAGTTTTTCACAGTATGAGTATGATATATATATATATATATATATATATATATATTAGGTAATTTGAGTTTGATATTTATAATATTAGTGCTAGTGTGAGCTCAATGTAAACTATTGTATAATATTGCTAAAGATAGCTTTACAGAGAAAGAGAGAAGAAGAAAGGAGAATCAAGAGTTTAGACAGAGAAGAGAATTTTAGAAATGTATAATCTTTCTTGTTAGTTACAAAATGATCGTTACAAAGCTTATATAGTTTGCATTTGTAGCTTACACTCTAAGCTACACTATAACAAACTTTAACTAACTTTGTAATCTCTTGACACATGTCTAATTCACAGCCATAGGATCTTCATACTCCTAACATCCCCCCTCAAGCTCAGGAGCAGAGAAATGCAGCCTGAGATTGGCACAATGAGTCCGAAAAAGAGGGGCAGAGAGACCTTTGGTAAGGATATCTGCAAACTGCTCAGTTGAAGACACAAAGTGCACCTGTAGTTGTTGTGTTGCTACCCTTTCACGAACAAAATGAACATCAACCTCAATATGTTTTGTTCGTTGATGTTGAATTGGATTGCAAGTCAAAGCTATCGCAGACAAATTGTCACAAAAGAGGAGGGGTTGCTCAGTAATTGGAATCTGTAGAAAATGCAGCAGAGACTTGAGCCAATCCAGTTCAGCAGCTGTAGTAGATAGTGCCTGATATTCAGCCTCCGTTGATGACCGAGAGACTGTGGTTTGTTTCTTAGACATCCAGGAAATAGGATTAGAACCCAAGAACACCACCATGCCCGTAGTTGACCGTCGATCATTACGGTCTCCAGCCCAATCTGCATCACTATATGCAGTTATATCAAGAGATCCTCGGACATAGTGAATACCACAGCCTCGAGTAGCCTTTAGATACCTGAGGATCCGTTTCACAGCCAAAAAATGAGATTCCATCGGTCTTTGCATAAATTGACAGACCTGATGCACAGCAAAAGCAATGTCCGGTCTAGTAAACGTCAAGTATTGTAGGGCACCAACCAAGCTCCTATACAAGGAAGGATTATTGTACGGCTTACCATCATCGATGAGCAGTCTATTGTTTGGCAAACATGGAGTAGCACAGGGTTTAGAGAGAAGCATGTTCGACTTAGTTAAAAGGTCAGTTACATACTTGTCTTGGGAAAGAAACATGTCATCCATATTCTGCACAATTTGAATCCCCAGAAAATAGTGAAGGGGTCCTAAATCTTTGATTTCAAACTCCTTAGCAAGAGATTGAATAACTTCAGTGATAGCTTGCATAGCACTCCCTGTTATGATTATGTCATCCACATATAAAAGCAGGATCACCATAGAATGATCAACAGTTTTCACAAACAAGGATGAATCGGCATATGTAGACTTGAACTCTAAAGATGGTAGAAAAGTCGTGAACCTCTCATTCCAGGCCCGTGGTGCCTGTTTTAAACCGTAGAGTGATTTATGTAACCTGCACACATAATCTTCATGCTTTGGATCAACAAACCCAGGTGGCTGTGTCATATAGACTTCTTCTTACAATATGCCATGGAGGAAGGCATTCTTCACATCCAATTGTCTCAAAGTCCAGCCAAAATGTGCAGATAAAGCCAAGACTAATCTCACTGTTGTTGGTTTAACAACAGGACTAAAAGTCTCACCATAATCAATGCCCTCTTCTTGACTAAAGCCTTTTGCCACCAGCCGTGCCTTATATCTCCCAATTGAACCATCAACATTCGTTTTGATCTTATACACCTACTTACACCCAACTAAGTTCTTGTGTTGAGGCAATGGAACCAATGACCATGTACCTTGATTATGGAGAGCAACAATCTCATCTTTCATAGCATCATACCAAACTGGAGATTTGAGTGCAGATTTATATGTTGCAGGTTCCACTTGAGTCAAATCCACACCTCCATTTTCATGAACAACAGCAAGGAAAGCGATTTTCTTCACAATCCCACTCTTTGACCGTGTCTGTATTGGATGTAAATTAACTGGAGGAATAAAGAGAACCACTTGTAGTTGATCAGGTTGGAATTCAGGTACCACAGGGAGTGTAGAGGATAAGGGCTGTGTTGTTGATGAAACAATGAATTGACCATCCAATGAACCGTCTGGACTAGAGCTTGAAACTGTACTTGAGACTGTAGAAGAATCTGCTGAAGAGTGATGTAGACCAGTATTTGGCATAACACTAGATATAGAAGCTGAATCTAATGGTATAGAACCTGATGATGAACTCGAAGTTGAGGGGGAAGATGACTGTGGAACCACAAGAACATTATTTTGATCTGGAACAGGATGTGGGATTGATATATGTGATGGTAGTGGTGAAAAAGAACTAAGGTGAGATGTAGACACCAGAGAATGATAAGGGAACTCTGTCTCATCAAATAAAACATGTCGAGACACATACATTTTGTTTTTCGAAGCATCATAACAAAGAAAACCTTTATACTTTGATGCATACCCCAAAAACACACATTTGGTTGTTCTGGGATCTAATTTGGTACTAGTGTATGGCCTCAACCAAGGGTAACAGGAACACCCAAACACTTTCAGATGTTGGATTGTAGGGATAGAGTTGTACAACAGCTGAAATGGAGACTTATTTCCTAATGCAGGAGATGGCATCCTATTAATCAAATATACGGAAGTTTGACAAGCAAAGGACCAGAACAAAGATGGTAAAGAGGCATATTGTAATAAAGTGATGGATGTTTCAATGATATGTCTGTGTTTTCTTTCGGCCATCCCATTCTGTTCAGGTGTGTGAGGGCAAGACAATTGATGCTTTATGCCTTTATCGGATAGAAACTTGTGAAATGCTTTGCCAATATATTCACCACCACCATCACTGTGAAGGATCTTAATGGAAGTTTGAAACTGGTTGAAGATAAAATTGTAAAAAGAAACAAATGTACCGAAAACATCACTTTTATTGCATATGGGAAAAATCCAGCAAAATTTTGTACAATGATCAATGAATGTGACATAATATTTGAATCCGTCTAGAGAAACACAAGGGGCAGGACCCTATACATCACTGTGAACAATGTCAAAGGGGTGTACAGATTTGTCTCTTGAAGAAGAAAAAGGTAGTTTACTAAATTTGCCCTCTAAACATGGTTGACACACAGAAGGATCTTGATCAGCAACACAAGACACTTGAGAGGAATTTAAAATTTGAGAAACAATGGTATTAGAGGGATGACCTAGACGTTTATGCCAAATACTGACTGTAACTTGTTTGCCCAGAAAAGCTGCAATTGTCCCTTTGTTGATAACCGAATGAGACCTTGATGAGATAATAGGATACAACCCATTATGACACAGCCATTTGTAGAATATCCTCCTTGTGGTTTTGTCCTGAATCCAAAATGAGAAAGCATCGAAAATCATCCAACAGTTATTATCCAAACAGATCTTATGCACAGATAACAAATTTTGAGACAGTTTTGGCACATAAAGAATAGAATTAAGCCTAATAGGCTGCATTGGAGTTCGAAGAAGACTAGAACCAATATGGGAGATAGCTAAACCTGCACCATTAGCTGTTTGAATGATCATTTGAAGGATATGGAGTGGACAATGAAAGATTTCCCATTTCAGAGGTCATATGATGATTTGCACCAGAATCAGTGAGCCAAACTTGCTGCTAAGATGATGCTGATGGAGATGAGAAAGAAGAGTAAGAACCATTGGTTGTGGCAGCATGCATAGCACTTATTGAGGAGGTTCCATTCTTCTGAAAATAGGTTTCAACATTATGATATGGATTCCCACATACTTGGCAACCAGATGCACCACTCATATTTCGAAATTGGCAGGTGTCAGCAAGATGATTATGCTTACCACAAATTTGACAACCTTGAGAAACATTGGTATTCCTAAACCGACATGAAGATGCCAAATGATTATGTTTCCCACAAATTTGACAAATTTGAACCTGAAAACCATAGTTCTGGGGTCTTGGTGGTGAAGTACCAAGAATACCAGGTGCCTGACTTGCATTAAGGTTCTTGCTAGGACCATATTTCGGATTGAAGTTGGTTCCAAACCTATTTCTGCCTTTATTCTGATTAAATGACTTATATGGATTGGAATTAGAACTAACATAATTTCCTCCAGAACCGGAAAAAGATTGAGTCTTGGATGGGAATCCATTGGTTTGTGCCATTAGTGCAGATAACACCGGCCCTGAATGATTAGAATCAACCAAAACTTCTTCAGCAAGCAACTGAGACCGAAGATCTTTCAATGATATCACAGTTCCACGACCCCTAATCACGGATCTTATAGTGTTGAACTCAGCCGGCAGACCATTTAGTGTGAGAATCACTATATCATCATCATCAAAAAAGACACCAGCAGCAGACAACAAATCTCGAACTTCTTTAATTTTCTGCAGATACACAGTGATAGAATCACTACCTTTCTTAATGGTCTGCAGCTCTGATTTGAGCTGAAACATACTTGTTCTTGTGACTGTGGAAAATTGTTCTCGAAGACGACTCCACAATTCTTTGGAGCTAGTACTTCCAATGGCACATGAAATCGCAGCCGAAGACAATGTTGAAGTGATCAATTGCATTAACGTTTTATAATGCATTTTCCACACCTTGTAGTCATCAAATTGAACCCTCGTAGCCAAATCACCAGAAGAATCAGGACAAAACTGAGCAGGACAAGGTACCGAACC
Organism: Malus sylvestris; assembly: GCF_916048215.2. NCBI lineage: Eukaryota > Viridiplantae > Streptophyta > Magnoliopsida > Rosales > Rosaceae > Malus > Malus sylvestris. The sequence goes on along the minus strand of NC_062270.1, from coordinate 4,909,992 downwards.
ATCAACAAAGCCAATTAAACTATGGCCTTCAAGAAGCAACTCCATCTGAAAATGCCAAGCCAAATGATTGGTTTCATCCAATTTCACATTTACCGAGCTTGAGACTGAGGGAATCAAAGACGCAATCGGAGATTGTAGAATCTGTAACTGAGCAGAGGTCACCATTGTTGTCAATTATGTAGAAATCTTGACAGAGAACTAACCACAAACACTTGGTGGGCACACTTTTGAGAAAACAAAATCAGACGAATGAGTATAGATGAAATACCCCAATTTATCAGAAAACAATCACAAATCCACAGAGAGAAGTTCAGATAGAAGAGTACAGAGAAATTAGAGAAGCGGAAGCACAAAAAACCAAGATCGAAAGACCACCAAGCTGAGATGCTTGTTTAGGCGAATGATACCATGTAAACTATTGTATAATATTGCTAAAGATAGCTTTACAGAGAAAGAGAGAAGAAGAAAGGAGAATCAAGAGTTTAGACAGAGAAGAGAATTTTAGAAATGTATTATCTTTCTTGTTAGTTACAAAATGATCGTTACAAAGCTTATATAGTTTGCATTTGTAGCTTACACTCTAAGCTACACTATAACAAACTTTAACTAACTTTGTAATCTCTTGACACATGTCTAATTCACAGCCATAGGATCTTCATACTCCTAACAGATATCACATTCATTAGTTAAATACACACTCATGAGTTTAATATATTGAACTCATGAGTCCAATACATTAGTATTATACTCAAATTTTCTAATCTATTGTGAGAGTGTTATCCTTGTATGTGTTTAATAATGGGAACTTTAACGAAAAGCTCCCGGAACTGTTCACTTTAACGAAAAACCACATTTTTATACTAAAAAGTCAATTATGGTAATATTCACTTTACCCTTTATTTTGTCCTTATTGTTAAAACTCAAAGTTTTCAAGCTCTTTTCATTATTTTTCCTTTTAATTATATTGATATCACAAAGACTTTTTCTAATCTAATATGAAAGGTCTTACACCGTAATGATTTCCAATAACACATGTTTAAATAGGTTTATGGATGCTTCTGGTATATTAGCAATGGAGTTGGATTCTCTTCCCTATTTTTTTCCCTCTCCTCCTATTTGAATGATTACGGTTAAGCCACGTCAACATTTTATATTATTTTTTTATAGAAAGAGAAAAACAAAATAAAGAATATAAGATGAGAGGATGAAAGGGATAGAAAGAGAAGAAGAGAGGATCCTAGTCCATTAGCAATATATACTCAGGACTCTTTTTCAACTATTTTTCGAGAAAAAAAAATCAATTATATCCCATAATATTATTCTTTTATAGTAGAAAAAAGGGTATGATTGGTATGATAATTTGTTGCACTTTCTCTCCGGCTTCAAGTTGCAGAAGGATCTGCCAATGAGTTATTCATACTATATTTTTGTATCACATTTTCATATCGTTTTAGGTAGTATTTGATGTGGACAGACACATTATTTGAATTAATCAGATTTTTAAATTTAGTTCATTATTTAATAAACTAATAATTAAGAAAAACTAGTTAATTAAATGATGATTGTGGTATACGAGGAGTCTTTATTCTTTATTTCCTTGGGTTTTGCAAATTTTTCAAATGATGTGCTTGTCCACATCAAATATCATCTAAGACGGTATAAAAATATGATATAAAAACATAATACGAATATCATTACTCTATGCCTAGTGGCTGCGGTTCCTGCCGTGTATAATACTATCCAACAGAGTCAACTTTTAGAACCTGTACGATAAATTTCGTTCACAGCTATGAAATAAACAGGCACCACACATTTATCTTATGGATACAAAAAAAAATACTGCAGCCCATATGTTCCTTTTGTTTATGTGGCACGGAATTAAACTGGTAAATACATTTATCGTGCACCAAGAAACAAATGGGAGAGTTTATTTTATTTCGGGAACCGAAAAGAGAAGAAAAGATGATAATCACTTTCTTCAAATCATGGGGCCAATTCTACTCATTCACATTATTCTACTAGTTATTTTATTTCGGGAACATAAAAGAGAAGAAAAGATGATAATCATTTTCTTCAAATCATGGTACCAATTCTACTCATTCCCATGGTACCAATTCTACTCATTCACATTATTGTGGCTAGTGAAACATATGGGAGAATGAAATGCTGAACTAATTAATGTACGAACCATGACCAGATGGTTCATTCACTCAATGACTCACCCCTTCATTAATTAACTTAGACCTATTCTAATCTTTAGAATAAAACTCAAATTTTAGGGTTTAAATTTACCTTAACTTGTTCCAAGCCTTGGGCCAAAATGAATTTTAACTCAAAACTCATTTTTAGGACAAATTTAGGATAGAATTCACCCAAAGTTAGTGTTGATCCACCATATATGTGTATTTTTTTTTAGTTTTATATTTAGAAATTTATGAATCCAACGGCTAAGATCTAATATATATGACCAAATCCAACGGTAAAAATATAGATCTAACGGTCTAAATTTAAATTCAACAACTAAAATAATTAAAAAAAATCTTCGTATGTTTCATATTCTTTCATAGTGTTCCATGAGTTTTATGGTGTCGGTTTAGTGATTTTTCAATATTTGTCGAAATCTAAGTATTATCCTATACTCCGCACACACTAACTCCAAAATTAGAGTACACTAGAGAAAAAAAGACGAACCTGAATCATACAAGCTGTCCACACAACTCATGCAACGATTAAATCCAGATTCACATAGCTCGTAGTTGCCTTATTGCAACCAAACTCCACTAGGCCATGTTGCCAAACAATCTAACCCCTTAAGATCCAGTGCAACAACACATTGTCTAGCTTAAGTCTTAAATCTTTATAGCTACAACCACAATGTGTCATAACTGACCAAATTTACTGATGGTAGTAGAAGGGAATAAGTTAAGTAAATTTTTATGTGGTTATAGAATATCCGACTAGATTGTTAGAAACTTCAACTAATATCCGACTAGATTGGTTGTACCACAGTTTACTGATTATATGGTTGCAATAATTTCCACTGATATTCCCTCCTTTTTTTTCTTACTATCTTTAAATTTCCCAGATTTCACGAAGCGAAGAATCATATATAATACAGCTTAAGAGTCATGAACCGGCTGGCTTAGATTACCCAGGCTAGCATTGCCATTTCTTGAAGTTAATATGGGAGGAAACAGTTGGAGCCACACCTCAAAGTTAAAACAGTCTAGTTTAAAACTATCATCTGCACTGTAGCTGTTGAGAGTTGTCCCATCATATAGCATTGCCATTATTGAATTTTGCCAGTTTTTATTCAAATTTAATTCTATTATCTTTTTTCATAGCAGCTGCATACACCGTATTATTACAATGTGCCCATTTCTTCATTTATAACAATGTTATACAGTACCTTTGCACAAAAAGAATCATGCAAAGCTCAAATTCTATTGGTATATGCATGCATGTACTCGTATACATGTTGAAAAAAAGGTTCTTTATATTGAGATTTTATGTTTTTTAAGAATAAGTTGTCGAATCATTGGACAAGACGTTGTCACCCTACTGCACTAAAGCCTTTCATAGCAGACCGATAAATGGTCTTTGAGATTTGCATAACTCTTCACTTTAGTCCTTAAGATTCGAAATTGATGAGTATATTTTATATTATTTATTTAACCCTATTCTTAGTATATTTTGGTTAATATTTTGAAAGAATTTTGATACTTTGAATTGTATTTTCAAAATAGGACTTTCGACTTCCTTTGGAGCAAAACATGGTCAAATGGACGAACTTTAGAGTAATTCCAGTTGGAGGACGTTCGTGAGTCACTTGGCTTTATCGTATCAAAATATCAGATTTTTCCACCAAGCGATTATTTTCTGAAAATAAAATAAAGGAGTGATGCGCAGTGCTGGAATAGTGACGTTTTGGGCTTGAAGTGCGTTTTTGGAGCCCAAGATGACCTCAAATGGGTTCGTGTTCAAAACGTCCTAATCTTCAAAAAAAGCTATTATGGGCCAGATTTGGAGGAGATTTGAGGCTAAAACGTGGCTGAACAGTTTCTGTGCAGTTTATCCTAATTTAATTAGGACTTTATGTTTTAGTATATTTTATTATTATTCTTAGTTTCCTAATTGGAATAAAGGACCTGGTTTTAGGGTTTGTGAGATGGCATAGCAACATATATTGCTTTGCCGTCCACATTTTTACATATGCTTATTATTATTCAACTTCAGAAACAAAGTACTTTGCTAGGGTTCTTGGAGACTTTATAATTCAAGGTGTTTTCATTCCTTTTATTCTTAATAATATTTTCTATGATTTTAATTATGAATATGTGTAACTAATTCCTTTTGCTAGGACGAAGTCTTGAGCCTTAGCATGAATATGCGATTTTTATTTAATTGCTTATGATTGATTGCATGCATACTTTGAATTATTGATCACCGTGATTAAAACTATCTAATTGTCTTAATGCCTGATCACCGTTAGGATATTTAGAAAAATAATTTGATGCAATTTTGGTGGAAGGTTCCTAGAAATTGACGTTGGCTTCTTGTGATTAATAATTGTAATTTCACTTAAGATAAACATCACGTCTTAAGGGTTGCATGGTTTTCCAAAGGGTCTACATAAAGTATAATGAGTCTCTCATGTTCAGATTTGATCCGAACGTCCGGACGGGTTGCATGTTAGATATACGTTCCATGTTGGAGGTTCCAAGTAGAATATAAATTAGGAAAACCTAACCTTCAAAGTGGCAAGTGTAGATCATAAGTAATTGGTAAAAATACATAGGATTGCTAGGTGATGATGGAACCCTAGTGCTTTTATAAATTGGTATTTAAAACTCTTTTCTTTTATCATATTTTTTTTAATTAAAATTCGTTTTTAATATTACTCAAGACTAAAATCTCTTTTCTCAACTTTTAATTTTTAAGTATTCAATTAGGAATTATTTTTGCATAAATTATCCAAATAGTCCTTGAGGAGAACGACCTTGCATGAGCATCTATACTACAACATCATTGTATTCTTGCAAGTATTTCATGTGATTTTGACCTTATTTGCATAGACGTTAAAAATCCTATCAAGAAATTGGCGCTGCAGCCGGGAATTATTTTAGATAATTTTTGTTTAGACTTTTCCTAATTTCTTATTTTCCGTTAAAAATAATATATATATATATATATTTTTAATTCAATTTATTTTTCCATTTTTGTTTTGACTGCAGAATTTGCACAGTACATGGTCCATACCAGATCAGGAACTGCCCAGATTGCAGAGTTTGATCCATAACCAGAACGCACACTGCACATACAGCGACAAGAAATTAAATTGGTGTGGGACCGTTCACTGCAGGACACTTTTCTGCATAATTTGTTTGCTGATTTATTGGACAGTAAGGTTAAAATGGCGTTAGCAATACCTGCAACAGGCAGACCACTCAGAGAGTCGTTGGCTGCCCGTGCAAACGATGTTCCTAATTGTATTGTCTATCCAACTCAGGAAGAGGGAGATGTATTTGAGATCAAGCACCACATGCTTGAAATTTTACCAACGTTTCAGCTGAGGCTATTAATGTCACATTCCGGCCTGGGGCAAATCACTTCCCAGGCCCGCTCCACCACTGTAGCACGATATTGTCCTCTTTGGGCCCCAACCACGCCCTCATGGTTTTGTTTATGGGAACTCACGAGCAATTTCCTAGTGGGTCACCCATCTTGGGAGTGCTCTGGCCTCCTTCTCACTCAACTTCAGAGTTCCTGCGGAACCTGAAACCAGTGAGCTCCCAAAATGCCTAGTGCTAGGTAGAGATGGGAATATACATTTAAGGATCACTTCCCTGGGCGATGTGGAATGTTATAATCCATCCCCCTTAGGGGCCCGACGTCCTCGTCGGCACACTTCCGGCCAGGGATTTGCTCTGATACCAAATTTGTCACATCCCGGCCCGGGGCGGATCACTTCCCGGGCCCGCTCCACCACCGTAGCACGATATTGTCCGCTTTAGGCCCCGACCACGCCCTCACAGTTTTGTTTCTAGGAACTCACGAGAAAATTCCCAGTGGGTCATCCATTTTGGGAGTGCTCTGGCCTCCTTCTCGCTCAACTTCGGAGTTCCTACGAAACCCGAAGCCAATGAGCTCCCAAAATGCCTTTTGCTAGATGGGATGTGGGATGTCATAATTAAGTTACATCTTTTTCCTTTTACTTTGAAGGATAAGGCAGAAACTTGGTTATTCACTCTACCGGCTAATAGCATTACTACTTGGCAACAATTACACACAAAATTCCTGAAGAAATATTATCCAGCATCCAAGACATTGAATTACAAGCGGGAGATTATGACATTCACACAAAAGCCGAACGAAGAGTTTCATGAGGCCTAGGAGAGATATACAGAGATGTACATAAAGTGTCCACATGCAAATATTGATTCAGATACACAGATGAATATTTTCTTTGATGGGCTTAATCCTACATCAAAAAGCCATGTTAATGCATCAGCTGGGGGTTCATTGTCAAATAAATTTACAAGAGAAGCATTTGAATTGTTTGATATGATGGCTACAGAATCACAACAATGGTCAACAGAACATTCACGGAAAATGGGTGTTTTTGAGTTATCAGCATGTTCTCCCAACATGTCTGCACAAATGGAAAAAAATGGAGAAGAAAATTGATGCAAAGTTTGATATTATTCTACAACAAATTGCAAATTCTAAACAACAACAACCACCTACACCAACAGTTTGCAGTATTTGCAGCATGGCTACACATGACATAATGGGCTGCCCACATAAAGAATCCTACCCAGAGCTAGTTGAGCAACATGTTAATATGATGAACAGTTATCAAAGGTCTAGGAATGATGCATTTGCAACTCATTACAATCCAGGATGGAGGGATCATCCTAATTTCAAATGGGGTGACAATCAGAATCATTCAAAACCATTCCAGCAAATACAAAAACCTTTTGTGTCACCCAAACCATCCTTGGATGATCAAATGGCTAAACTGGCAGCAATAACACATACATTCATGGACGGCAGCAATCAAAGATTTCAGAATATTGAAGCATCAATTAAAAGTTTGGGGCAATAATTTGGACAACTGGCTACCCAAATTTCAGATAGAGAAAAGGGAAGGTTTCCTAGTCAAACAGTGCCTAATCCAAGAGGAACAGAAGATTGTTGTGCAATACGGACTTTAAGGTATGGTAAAAGTTATGACAACCGTGAAAATTGCAATGAACAGAATCTGCCAACAGTGCAAATTTCTGCAGAATCTGCGATACTAGTAGCAGAATCTGCAAATTCTGTAGCACAACAGAATATGCCCAGTGCAGAAACTGTCCCAAAATAGGTTTCTGAGCGTGTTTATGACCCTCCACTGCCCTATCCTGAATGCTTAACTCCGATGGCTAAGAATCAGCAATTAAAGGACTTTATATAGACCTTGGCTAAAGTTAAAATTAATTTACCATTGTTGGAAGCCATTAAAAAGATTCCTTCATATGCCAAGTTTTTGAAAGATGTTTGCACCAAGAGGAAAAAGCTAGTGGAAACAGAGAAAATTGTGCTAACAGAACAGTGTAGTGCAGTTTTGTTACACAAATTGCTTCCAAAGAAGAAAGATCCAGGGAGTTTTACTATTGAAAATTCTGATTTTCAAAATGCTTTAATTGATTTAGGTGCTAATGTAAACTTAATGCCTTATTCTGTTTTTAAACGTTTAGGTGAAGGCAAGCTGAAGCCAACCTCCAGCATTATTCAATTGGCTGATCGTTCAATTACCTATCCTAGAGGAGTCATTGAAGATGTTATTGTTAAGGTTGACAATTTATATTTAGCAGCTGATTTTATGGTGTTGGACATGGATGAGGATTTGACAACACCAATCATTTTGGGTCACCCATTCATGGCAACCGCCCGGACTCTTATTGATGTTGAAGATGGAACTCTAACATTCCGGGTTGAAGATCAAACAGTTGTTTTTAGGTTGTTTGAAGCTACCACATATTTAGGTGATAAGCAAGAATGCATGCGTGTTGATGCATTAGATGGTTTGCCTCGTGCCAAATTTATGACCAGATCATCAACTGACAACTTGCCCATAAAGACTCAAAATGTGATTCATGAGTGTGATAGCAAAGTGCAGCAGCACAAAGTTCAGTTGCTTGAAGTGCAAAAACCAAAAACAGATCCGAGCAACCAGATATACCAAAAACATCCAAATATCAAGGGCAAGAATAAAAAATTGCAAGGCCGCCAAAATTATGAGAAAATACAGCCTGGTGAGAAAGTGTGGTTGTTAAGTTCAGATTTCAAGTCATTTCCAGGAAAACAGGAGTCTCAATGGAAATGCTCTTTTCTGGTTACTAAAGTTTTTCAAAATGGTAACATGGACATCAAGGATGAGGATAAAGACTTCGCACTTAAGGTTACCAAACATCAACTCAAACCATGCATAGGGAAATTTGGTGCAAGCGAGTCTTTGACTCTGAAGGAACCAGTGATCTCACCACCAGGCTTCTGCGACGTCTAGCTACAGACTTCAAATAAAGCGTTTATTGGAAGGCAACCCAATTCTTCTAAACTCATTCCTTCTTTTACTTCTCGTTGGATTTTCATTTTACAATTAGTTTAAATTTCTATATGCATTTACATACCTAAGTTTTCGAACACACAGAAAGAAGAAAAATAACGTGAAAAATCCAAAAAAATATGTCGTTTTCTTTATTTACGCATGTTGATTTTAGCTCCGTTTTTAATTGTCACAATTATTGGTTCGTTGTAGGTTGCAAAAATGGAAAATAAACGCCGATTATCCTATAATGGAATCATACACCCAGCAGCAAACTACATTCACATCAACCACATCTATACACTATGCTGGAATTTCAAGAAATTCACATAAGCTCATTCAAAGGTGCAAGTTTAGGGGTGCTCTTATTACTACCAGATCTACAACAATTGAACTTGCAGGGATATGAAATGTTACCTCCCAGATGCACCGATCTAGGCTCTTGGAAGCTTTTCCTGTTTTTGTCCATTGCAGCTGGTATATGCTCATTATTTCCCTTGGGCCTCATATGGATCCGAGCATCTTGCACACAAACCATCACCATGAATTTACAGAGATCCAGAGTCTCCTACCACAAGTAACACATCAAGGCGATGTTTACCTGTGTGCAACGATTGGAGCTTCACTGTGCCCACATGTTCATGGTATAAGCTGGATGATTTCGGGTTTTAGCAGAGACAAGCAAGTGGTGTAGATCGGCTCAGATTTGCAACAATTGGGGGTCCTCACACAGATGAAAACATATGCATGTGTTAGTTTACCTTCATGCATCTCAGTTTTCATGCTTACTCCACCATGGCTGGATTAGAGAGACACTGATGTGTATAGATGGCTGGGTTATTGGTTGCAGAACAGATGCAGCGCTTAGAGAGGATGAAGGAGCTGCTGTGAGATAGGAGGTTTGTACGAATGGGCGCTGGACTTGAGAGAAAATGGAGAAAATAAAACCTTTTCCGATTTTCTAGAGAGAGAGATGGTTGAGAGGAATAGGTTTGAAATGTGAGTAATGAGATGTCTCTCATTTTTCTAAAGAGTACAAAAGGCTTCGAGGTTTACAACAAATAATATTATTATAGGAAAACTAATAAAAATGGTTTGAAAACTTTAAGTTTTAACGATAAAGACAAAATAAAGGGTCAAGTGAATAGTACAAAGTTTGACTTTTTAGTGTAAAAATGAGGTTTTTATGTTAAAGTGAACAGTACCACTAGTTTTTCGTTAAAACTCCCTATTATTATTCTTTTGCAAAAGGGATGGGAATGGACAGAAGAGAGCCGTTTGGCTCTGGTCTTGAGGCTCATGGAAGGGGATCTAATGCGTGTTCAAGAATAGCTAGGGTTTTTTTGTTTTCAAATGACAGATGAAGCTGCCACACCAGCTTATATTGTAGTTGTTGCTAGGATTTGACACACGTGTGGACTTGTACGTGTTGGTCAGCGCATCTTCGCAAGTTCCCAACTACCAGGTCCTACTTTCGAATCCCTTAAGGGCGTGTTTGGCACGTCGGATAACACACCGGATAGTACTATTTAATACTATCCGGTGTTTGGTGCCATTCCGTATTAAATTAGCACCGGATTATTTATGCGGTCCGGCCTATTTTATACGACGTACGCCGGATAACTTATACACTCCAAATCGTCGGTATTAATTGGTCGGGTTGCTGAAAACAAAATCAAGCTGCCTTTTTTTCCATCTCTCTCTTGCTGGTTTTAAATTGTGAAACTCAGTGCCATAAATGTTCTTCAATCTCCTTTTGAGGAAGTAAATGAATATGATAATCTTTGATTCTTTGTGCAGCAGCAACTTTTATTAATAGGAGGAAGAATTACAGACAAAAATAAGTCCAAGATGAATTGAGTTTTTAATCCGGTACTGCACCAAACGCCCTATTAAATAGTCAGTACGCTCGACTAAATAGTCAGTACTATCCGATGACAAATTATCCTATCCGACTGAAATAGTAAGTACAGTCCGAGCTGCCAAACGAGGCCTAAGTGTCCAGTAGTGTTTTAGTTCTCCACATTTTTGGTCAGCACACCTTGGCAAATTCACAGTTTCCCCGTTTGAATCTCTGGTGTGCTAGTTTCCTTTTCCTTTTCTTTTATTGTTTCTCTTTCCTATTTTATTTTCTTAGGGTATTTTCTTTATCTTTGATATTCGTTCTATATTTTCTAGGATTTAGTAGTTTTGTTCTTGTTTCTTCTGTTTATTTTCCACACCTTGAGGACAATGTGTGATTTAAGTTTGGGGGTGGGAAAGTGAATTTTAGGTTTTTAATTTTTTTTTAGTCTTGTCTAAAATTTTCATTTTTAAGTTAATATCCATAGATTATTTTAAACATTAGAACAAATGGACATGGTGAAGATTAATCCTACACTAGAGTCTTTTCTATTTATCATTGCTTAGACACTAATTCATAAATTATACTTTGAAATTTGCACATTCACAGCAACATGGTTTGTGGGGAGTGAGATTGGAACACTTACTTTTAGTCTAAATGTATTTATATTTTTGTTCTATATAAAATAGAGTTAGTATGTGTTATAAGGTAATAATTGTCTCACCCGAAACTTTGCCTAGTAACCGGGCCAATCTTGCCTAATCAGCAGTGATTCTCGTGTCAAACGATAGAGTTTTGGAATGGGGCAGGGTGGTTAGTTGGTTTCGTAGCCTTTTCAACTCGGGTTAATAAGTCCTTAGGGGTGTTGTACACCTAGTGCCTTAAAGCCCTAGTGGTTTGGGAGTCATTGACCTAAAGCTCGTTACATGGGTTGGATCGAAAGCTTAAGTGAACCAACATTGCACAACCATTACTGTTACTGAAAAAAAAATTATATATGAAAAAAAAAGAGAAAATAAAAAAGAAGAGAAAAAAATAGTTATATTTAAAGTTAGTATGTGTGAAATAAAGAAGGACGAGAGGTAAGGGTTTTAGTCGAGCTTCCTTAGCTATGTTGGTTCACTTTTCACCAAAGGAAGTTTGTGAATTCTTTTCTAATTGATTCTAAATGGCTTAGACTCTGTGGTGGGATTGGTTGAAACTTTTGAAAAGATGTTCTGATTTTTAACGTGTTCTATGGATTGCAACTTTAAGGGTGGAAATTTTTGTCAGTTAGTTTTAGTTAAGTTTCTAGTTTGTTAGTTTTTATTTTTGTTTTCTAGTTTTGTTTTGCTTGAGGACAAGCAAAAAGCTAAGTTTGGGGGTATTTTGATGAGTATATTTTATATTATATATTTAACCCTATTCTTAGTATATTTTGATTAATATTTTGGAAGAATTTTGATACTTTGAATTGTATTTTCAAAATAGGACTTTCGACTTCCTCTGGAGCAAAACATGGTCAAATGGACGAATTTTGGAGTAATTCCAGTTGGAAGACGTTCATGAGTCACTTGGCTTTATTGTATCAAAATATCAAATTTTTCCACTAAGCGATTATTTTCTGGAAATAAAATAAAGGAGTGATGTGCAGTGCTGGAATAGTGATGTTTTGGGCTTGAAATGCTTTTTTGGAGCCCAAGATAACCTCAGATGGGTTCGTGGGCTTCTGAAGATGTGTTCAGAATGTCCTAATATTCAAAACAAGCTATTATGGGCCAGATTTGGAGGATATTTGAGGCTAAAACGTGGCTAGACAATTTCTGTGCAGTTTATCCTAACTTAATTAGGACTTTATGTTTTAGTATATTTTATTATTATTCTTAGTTTCCTAGTTGGAATAAAGGACCTAGTTTTAGGGTTTGTGCGATGGCATAGCAACATATATTGCTTTGCCGTCCACATTTTTACGTACGCTTATTATTATTCAACTTCAGAGACAAAGAACTTTGCTAGGGTTCTTGGAGACTTTATAATTCAAGGTGTTTTCATTCCTTTTATTCTTAATAATATTTTTTATGATTTTAATTATGATTATGCGTAACTAATTCCTTTTGCTAGGCGAAGCCTTGAGCCTTAGTATGAATATGCGATTTTTATTTACTTGCTTATGATTGATTGCATGCATACTTTGAATTATTGATCACCGTGATTAAAACTATCTAATTGTCTTAATGCCTTATCACCATTAGGATATTTAGAAAAGTAATTTGATGCAATTTTGGCCGAAGGTTCCCTGAAATTGACGTTGGCTTCTTGTAATTAATAATTGTAATTTCACTTAAGATGAACACCACGTCTTAAGGGTTGCATGGTATTCCAAAGGGTTTTCATAAAGCATAATGAGTCTCTCATGTTCAGATTTGATGCAAACGTCCGGATGGGTTGCATGTTAAATATACGTTCTATGTTGGAGGTTTCAAGTAGAATATAAATTAGGAAAACCTAACCTTCAAAGTGGCATGTGTAGATCATAAGTAATTGGTAAAAATACATAGGATTGCTAGGTGATGGTGGAATCCTAGTGCTTTTATAAATTGGTATTTAAAACTCTTTTCTTTTATCATATTTATTTTTAATTAAAATTCATTTTTAATATTACTCAAGTCTAAAATCTCTTTTCTCAACTTTTAATTTTTAAGTATTCAATTAGGAATTATTTTTGCATAAATTATCCAAATAGTCCTTGAGGAGAACGACATTGCATGAGCATCTATACTATAACATCCTTGTATTCTTGCAAGTATTTCATATGATTTTGACCCTATTTACATAGACGTTAAAAATCCTATCAAAACATTATGTATGAAGGGAAAGAAATACCTAAAATACAAGAATTCATGAATAACAAACGACAGGAGATATTACTCGCTACATCAAAAGAGTTTCCATTAATGAAAGACATCAGTAGTTTCAGGCCATAAATACCAGGGATTCATTTCTTGATATTGCTGTTAAATATGTCATTATTCAGTTACAGATAGGCTCTCTTGGCCTTGCTGCTGCTTCCCTATTGGCATGTGAAGGTCTAACAAATGTCAAGCTTCACATCCTTGAAACCATTACTTCCAGAATATATCGTTGACTACATGGAAGGCCGTGGCAGTGTGTTTCATTGGAGGGACAAAGTATTCCAGGTATTTTAATTATTTCTATTATATTGAAGCTCAATCGTACTTGTTAAGCTATAATAATTTGGTTATGAAGCCCATGAGTTTCACTGATTGCCCTTATTTATATTCCCCACCATGTCCGTTTTCTTTCCTTCGATGCTATTTTGGTGCAGTGTATTGTGGATGAGAACGAAATACATAAGAACAATAGAAGCAAAAACAACACCGGTCATAATTTAGAAATTGTTCTTCATATACATCAAACCCGAATTTCCTCCTTATAAGTGAAGAAGAAGAAGATAAAAACTGATGATGATGAAGTTGAACTTGAGAATTCTCTTGAAGATGAAGAACAAGCTTTGTCTCAAAGAACAGATTAAATGAGAAATATAATCAAGCCAACTAGTTATAATGATTATATTGCCTTTTCTATTTCTATGATCCTGTCCAAATTTCATCAAACTTTTAGGAAGCCATGGAGAGTGAATAAAAGGAGAAATGGGGAGTTTTCTCAATTGCACAAGGGTACGTAAGAGAGCTATTGCTTGAAAGGTATATGCCAAGAAGAATAGGTGGTGCGGTGAAAAATATGTACGATTTAAAGCAAAATTAGTTGCTAAAGAGAACAGGAGGGCATTGAATATTTATCACTTGTGGTATTCATCAGTTTGTATTATGTTAATTTTTGTAACACTCTCCAGCATGATGTTAAGATGTCTTTTCTACATAGTGATTTAGATGAAAAAATACACATGTCTTTACCAGATGGATATAAATTAAACTGGAAACATAACTTGGTCTGCAAATTGAAGAAATCTCTTTATTGCTTAAATTAACTTTGAGACAAGGGTATTTGAGATTTGATGAGTTTATGAAATGTCACAATGAAGAATGAGTTTGAGATGAAAGATCTTGGTGAAGCAAAGAAGATCCTTGGCATGGAGATCACTTGTGAGAGAGGAAAGGGTTTGGTGTACTTGATCATAAGCATACCTGGAAAAATTGTTGTTGAAATTTAGAGTTAATATTCAATCAAACTGGTAAGTACCTCTTTAGCTTATCGTTTTAAATTGAGTTCCTTATTATCTTCTAAAACTAGTGAAGAAAGGTGCTGCCTATGGCAAATATGTCATATTCTAATTTGGTTGGTGTTTGATATATGCAATACTATGCTCTTGTCTCTATATCATATATTTCTCATGAATTCGGTTTGGTGAGTCGTTATATGCATAATTCTGGTAAAAAAAAAAAAACATCAATAAATATTGAGGCATCTTAATTGTAGAGATGTTTGTTTGCGTTGTTAGTGAGTTAATCATGACATTGAAAACTTTGTTGTTGTCAATGTCCATTGAGAATATTCAACTTTTTTTTTTTAAAATACAGAAGGTATTTCACAACACATCGGGTAGACTAATCTTTGCAACTGCGGTAATACGAAGAGGCAACAATGTACTTCTGGCCCTTGAGTCAAACGGTATGCCAAAACAGAGTGGCTACCCAAAACATGAATTCATGGAAGTTCAAACTCGAGTTGAGAGTTCTAAACCTTTGTTCACTTTCCACTATACAAACACCTTAGAGTTATTATCCAGATAATTTAGATAAAAGAAAGTCTACTACATAAAACATAAAGTGTGCTTATTTCAGAGGTCCATTTTGTGGTCCTCTGTAGCATTGTCTACTGCATAGGCTATAAAGGAATTTACTTAGCTTTGTCTACCACATAAAATGTGTTTGTTATGGCTAGATGGACTTGTGAGTTATTTTGGGGTTGATGTAAACCAAGTGGAGGTTCATTATGAATGACAAATTGCTAGAATCTTGGAGGTTCAGCATGATAGACATTGTAGTTAAAGTACAGATAATTCTTCAAAGGATAATGCTAGAGAGACTATTTTTTTAAACCATATTTTTTTAACCACATAATGTAATTGTTGACGGTTTGGTCTTTTAAAAAAAATTAATTGTGAAGTCTTATTTTATTGCCATATCATGTGATTTATGAAATGTATTTTAAAGATATGGTCTCCCAAGCATTTTTCTTTTTTCAAAAGATTGCAACTGAGAACAACTCCGTTAATATGTTTGTTGACAAGATTGTTGGTGCTAAGTTTAAGCATTACTTGAACTTTGTGGCTCACATTTTTCATAGGTTTGGCTTCATGTCCATTTTGACATATTGAATTTTTCCATGATAATGTTAGAGTGCAATTGACCTTGTAGTTTTAACGGAAAAAAAAATTGAAGCTTGTGAGATTGGTTTGGTTTGAGTTGTTCTTTTAAGAATTCAGAAATGTTTATGATGATTTATCATATATATTTTAATAATGATAGGATAATTACACTATATTCATCGAAATTACAGGGAATGAGGCTCAAACATGAGGCAGACACTAGAGCCTCTAGTCAACTTGAGTACACCCATGTCTGCAATTTTCTTATTATTTTGGAGATTGTTAAATATTTGCTTCATTTCTATTGGGCTTTCTAACTGAGTGTGTCTAATAGGAAGTGGAGATTGTTAAATATTAGCTTGTTATATATCCTATCTTTTGAATTGGCTACTGCCTTTTTGGGCTTGTGAAGGGCTCAAAATGGTCAAGCTTTGCACATCCTATATATTAGGCTAATTTTGCATACATGGAAGCCTAAGGGCCAGGAGAAGGTAGGTAAGTTTTTGCCCCACAAACCAAAGGCTAAATGCTAATGAAAAAAGATCTGGATTGGTGTGCTTTAACTTCATTTCATATGCTGCATCATACAAGATATGGATTCCAATTGACTTGCAAGCATCTTGGATGATGGAGTAGTTTCCTTCTCAAATTCGACCTGTTTTCTCATAGATTATCCATTTTTTTTCATTTATCAACAAAGCAGAGGCCAGAGAGTCGGAGACTAAGGTACTGTCACTAGATTAACAATCTATCTGCGTTTTTCAAAACACTACATGTATTCGGAGGGAAAGTGAATGACTAAATTGATGAGAGTGCTGATTATTTGCACTTTCTTAGGGGTTTATGCATGTAAGTGCCAATAGAGAGCACAGTTTGTGCTCATCACAGCTCAAAGCAAGTGTAGCCAACTGATGGGCAACTTCATTCAATTGGTAGGACGATTCATTAGTTAGAAATTATGTGGATTTAGTAAGAACCTAGCTAGTTGGTTATCTCCTATACTTTTCTCGGATGTAAGCTCCTTTGAGTAATGAAATCATGCTAAAAAGAAACGAACCCAATCGTGTCATTGTTTATTTACACTAAGCCTTAAGGAGGCGTTTGGTCTGCAGGACTGGACTTGAGAATACCTTTTGCAAAACAGGTTTTCATTTTTCAGATATAAAAACTGGTGAAAGATATGTTCAGTAGACTGTTTTGTGAAAATATACTTAGAACAGGAAGAACGCAGAAAACAATGATTATCTTAAGTTCTGTAGAACATTGATAAGCACAAATTGTACTACTTATTTTATCCCTAAAAACGACATTTTGTAGTGATATCTTTGCTTTTAGTTGAGGTCATGACATGTTTATGTATTTTTTTTTTTTAGCTAGATTAATATGATAGAGAATTATATTAAAGTCATTGGTTTCCATGACTAGTCAAATAGGTTTGGGAATTGTTTCAAATATCATTGACCTATATTTGTGTATGTCGTTGGGCTTCAATAGTTTACATTGGTATTATTTAACTTTTGTGAAGGGTGAAGGAAAGGGCACGTGACCACTTCAACAACAAGGTTGCATTTATCTTTTCATTTGCACGAAAAAGAGAGAAGAAAGCTCTGCTTTCTCTTCTGATATACATACCATGCCGACAACTCGGTTTAGGAATGAGAATGATTCAGAAAGATAGGCACCCAAATTTCCATTTCAAATTTCAGTTCGTGGGTTCTTAGCAGGAGCATGGGTTCTGGTTATTGGTTCATTACTGGTGTCAATTGATTTGGGGATTTAGTCACTTTCCGATTTATTGGAAGTCAATTGATTTGGGAGATTAAAATTTCAGTTACTAAGCAACTGGAGAGTCGAAGAAACTGATTGGGAGGCTATGACTGCAGTAAGTAAACCCAGACGGGACAAGGCAATAACTTGGCTTTAAACCTTTGTCGGTTATGAGAAGAAAAAAAGCTACGGCGAGAAGAGGGAAGACAAAGAAGAAAAAAAGAAATGGCTGGGCATTAATCTAGTCAGTTGGGGCTAATCATAAATGAAGCAGAATAAGAGAAAACAAAAAGATTAAAAAAAAAAAAGATTATCATTGAAGAAGGCATCAGCAGAGCAAGGAGAAGAAGGCATCCGCATAGCAAGGAGAAGAAGGCAACGGCAGAGCAAGGGGATTTTCAGGCTTTTTCTGAACTTATTTTTCTTTTAATTTTATGAATTCAATAATATTTTCAATTATGTTTCGGAACTAATTTTCCTTAGCTAGGGCTACGATGTAGCCATGACTATGAATGCTTAAATTCTGAATTGAATTATTTTCAAGTTTTCAAATTTCATTAAGTGTCGTTTACTGTGCTTATATGCTTGGTTTTAGTCTTGGTGATTAGTTACCATCTTGACCTTTTCTTAGTAAATTTGATGCAAGTTGTGCAGATGCCATGTTTTCAACTTGAGTGATAGCTTCTTGGAAATAGATACCATAAATTACCTAGTAGTAGATGTCATACTCTAGGATTTGTGTAGTCTTTATATAAATTTTCACTGATCGTAATGAGTTTCATTATGTTAAACTAATCCAGATGTCATGGATGGTTGCATAATGGAATATACATAATAGTCTAGATGCCATAGATATTACACAAATTATGGAATTTTGACTATCAATGAGATTGAGTACTTGTTAATAATTCGTTGAGGAAATAAGTAGGATTGGTTATGGTGAGTCGGACGCTCTAGTATTTTACTCGATTGAATTACTACTTGTTTTCTTGGCTACCACTTTTTTGTATTGTGATCACATGTTCTTGTTTTCATTTGTTTTGTTTTACTTTTAGTATCAACTCTCAAAACCATCATTATTTATTAATCTTTGTTAAATTTCACTACATTGCAATTGGATTTAAGTTGGTTGTTTAAAATTAGATTAATTTCTATGGGACAATATTAAGTGCTTGCTTTCTATACTATCGAACGATTCGTACGCTTGCCAGCATAAAATTTGGAACTAAGTTGGACTAATTTCAGTTAGTTTAAATTTCGCAACAAACATCAAATTGATGTTTTCTCAGTTTTACAAAAAATATTTTTTTTTAAATAATAGAAAATAAAAAGATACATTATAAAACAAAGTTAGAGTCTTAATAATAATAAAAAATCTTGTATACCACTACTATCATCACCAATGCTGCCACCACCACCATAAAAACATTCTCCATTGTCTCACCATCCCGCCACCACTACCACAACCACCATCTTTTTACATCACCACCTCCCACCACCGTCGACACTACCATATCCTCAACCAACATCATCCTCGCCACCATGGCCACTACCATATCCTCAACCAACATCATTTTTGCCACCATGGCCACCACCACGTTCACTGTCTCACCATAGCTGCAACTAAAATTACCACCACCATCTCAGCATGACCACCACAACTTGTACCTCCGTTGTCACCATTAGCACCACCATATTATCCATAGCCATAACCCCGCCACCATGGTCATCACCACCTCCACCGTCTTACTGTTGCGGCCACCACAACTTGTACCCTAACTTTTAACTGCTTTTGTTTTGTTTCTTACACCATGTGTCAGTATGCTTTACAACCTTCTTTTTTTTTCTTTTTTTGACAGAAATAATAGAATTTCGTTACCACAAACAACCATTTACAAATAATCCAGATAGGTACATATGCTACAGTGATCAATTTCTTGATCTGAAGATAACAAATAATTTTAAACCTTTATACGGCTACCACCACACCACTAGAACAAGGAGTCCCAAGGCAGATATGCCTCATAGATGAGACACGACATACCAAGCCCCGAAACTCCCACAAAAGCCATCGCAAAATAGCAAAGCTACAAAATTGCCTAAGCGACACAAACAACTTGCCGAATCAACAAAGACAAAACATAAAAAACAAACTAAAGATGAAGATAACAAGATGACGTGTCCATAATGGAGATGCAGGTGTAGAATTGGCAAGAGTCATGGGTAGCAGAGTCATGTGCAGAAATGTCTGGAGGTGTGGGACGCCAGCTATTGCCAGGATAACACAAAGGAGTGGGGCGGAAAGGGATCCAGCCAGAACCACCATGGTCATCGTAACGCCACCACAACCCAATACATGCATAAGACATGTTAGCACCAAGAGCTGCCATAAGTTTTCGCCGACCGGTGTGGGTCGTAATTATGGCAAAAGTAGCAGCAACATGGATGGCAGAGGGGTTGCTAGGCCAAAACCACCCACGTTGCTGTACCGCCATCCCCACCACCACCACGAACCTAAAGATGACAGAACGATAGTTCCAAGGGCAAAACCCTTAGAAAGTCCAAACAACCAAGAGAAAATTGCTACGAAAAATCCGCACTCCAATCATTACGAGCACTAACGAAGACGCCGCTGGGAACACTCTAGTGCAACCCTACCTAGGAAACAGAAACAACACAAATCCGAGAAAAATGAAACCTTTTGGTAGGCTTGACTCCATCAATTGACCCATCACCACCAGCAACTTTATCGCAAGGCAGTGCCACCACCTAACAGTCAAGAAAGCCACAAAAAACCTGAAAAAAGTAAGCTGTATAGGAAGGATCCGACCCGCAAAACAACCAAAAGACTAACCTAAACCCATAAATCTAAGCCACAAACAAGGGAGGAAGCCTTGTATGACAACAAAATCCAGGAAATAGGTCGGAGGCCCGCAACAGAGCTGGGAAAACTTTTTGCCTACAAAAGAGTGGGAGAGAAAAGGTGCTGGGCAGCACTAAGGACTAGAGAAAAAGTGAGAAAGTAGTGGGCAGGGTGAGGGGTCGCGGAGAGAAAGAGAAAGCGTGAGGGTTGCGGACGAGTGGACAAGGGAAAATAAGCGAAAAGTAGATAGGCTATGCGGATGAGGCCCTAGAAAGAGGCAGGATGGGCTACCGTCGGCCCCAAGCCAAAGCTAGGGACCAACGTTAAAGGTTTGCAGAGTTAGGGTTTGTGGTTGGAGAGCGAGAGAGATATGGCTAAGTGGAAAAACGTTATGCATTTTTCGTCGTGTTGAAATAAGAGTATGCGGTTTGTTAAAGATGATTATATTGTAATCTGTATTGCTGATTTGAACTTGATAATACAAAACAACCATTTCCTCAAGAAATGGTGCATTCAAAATTGCAAACTAAAAACTTTGGGACTTCAACTGACGGCAAATTTGACAGAGTTTTACATTTGCCCCCTAGTTTACCCAAAATTAAAATTAAAATGAGTGATGCGTTGTTGAGCTTTTCTTACCTTCACATTTTTCTTTCATGTGTGAACTGTTGAGTTTTAACTAATGTAGTTTCACTTGTGTTGGATTTGCGTACAATAATGATCCAAGGTCAGAAAGGAAGGAGACTTGCAATTATTAAAATGAGTGGATTACTCAGTTGCAGTTAATTTATGGAATTTGTTCATATTTCATGTTGTTTTCGTTTTGCTTTGTCAATTGGTAAGTTATTCAGGACCTTCTCCAACAATATTCAATCCGTAATCAATTCTCTTTGAAGTGGAAATGAAATTTTCGTATTTATAGTTGACAGGGTAAAGGAGAAGTAAACACAATAAAAGCGCGAGATAAAAGAAATTTTCTTTTTAAAATTTTTTAGTTCTTTATTTTTTAATATTCATGTGGGCGCATATTGACACATGGCGACCAGACATTGTCCATATCGGCGCCACAGAGGTTCTAACAAAAAACTTAATGGATGTATGGAAGTGTCGCAGAATTATTACTTTAGGTACCAGACTAAGACGAAAAAACTTGATGTATGAAATGTTGAAAACCAAGAATCTTCAGAGTAGTAAATTGAGATTAACCTTATTTCAATTTATATATTCTCAATTCAATTTTAAATGTGTTGTTTATGCCATTCTGTTGATGTGATTGTAGACATGTAAATTTTGTTGCATGCAAATGATGCATCACAAAGCTCCACGTGACATATGACTCATCACAAATAGACAAGTCATCAATGACATAGGGCACAAATCAAGCAAAGGAAGAATAAAACTTCCCCAAATTTCGGCAAAGGGGGGAATCTCTCCTTAAAATCGGCAAGAGGCCTAAATTGCTCCCAAAACCGGAAAGAAAGCTAAAACATCTTCACAAAACAAGTAAGAATTGAATATTGTTCACAAAATAGGTAACAAGCCCTATAATTCAGCCAAGGTAAGGGAAAGTGGCTGAAATTAAGACACAAAACATGCCTAAATTCTCCCATTGACGAATTATGACACAAATCAAAGTCAAATCCACCCAAAGGCATGACTTTGAAAGTCTATAAATACAAGGTCCCAAGACAAGCATAAGGTCGACAATTTCTACATTCAAGGCCGAAATTCTCACAAAATGAGAACCTCTTCCAAATCTTTGAAGACTAATACGCTGCCAAAGCTTTCTTCAAAGAACACACAACCAAAGCCGAAGCACTCCCTTAAAGAATCAACAAGCACTTGTGCTGATTCCTTCAAAACTTTGTTGCAAGCTCAAAACTTAAAATGACGTTTGATTCAGGACCAAGTCACCAAGACCCTTGAATCAACAAAATCCCACATCAACATCACCTTTGCCTCAGGTCATACACAAACCTAGAGGTGAAGACCATCCACGAATTGTTTCAGGCTCAAAACTTGAAGCAATCGTTCAATCGTTCGTCCGAGATCATGTCATCGCGACCCTTGAATCAACAACCTATGCATCTCCATCAAATTTGAAGACTGAATCAGAGGAAAATTGTAAACAGAGATTGTAACCCTACAAATTCATCAATACAAATCTACTGTGTATACATATTCTTGTTTCATTCATTACAGAATTTTCGTGTTTACAGTGATAATATGTCGTGTAAAAATCAGAGAATGTCATAAGAATTTAAAAAGGACTGCAAATTGAGGTGTTTCTTCTACAATTTACAAAAACATAAAATAGTTTAGAAAAAAAGGACTGCACGTACACATGTTAACACTCGTTTTCAAAATCAAAGAAAAAGTCCACTAGACACACGAGTGGAGCAAAAAACACGAGAAAACCTAAAAAAGACTCGCACTCACGGTCACGGATGCGAATAACCAGTCGCAATCATCCGTGCAATTTACGCGCAGGTCTCACTTGCAGGCTGCTCCCGCCGCGCCTGAACTATCGGCGGCAACACGGCACTGCACAGTGGCGACAGTCATCACCTCACACTGCTTACCGCCATCGTCCTCCATGCATTTCAGCCGTCAGCATGCTGCATGATCAGTGATGGACAGTCTGTCCATGCGAAAATTCTGACTTTGATTGTATTTATATTTGTTCGTTGTGATTTTTCCCTCTTTTTTTTTTTTTGTTTTTGTTTTTTTTGTTTTGTTCTTTTATCAACAACACAACATCAAATTATCAGAGGAATAACTGACCCCCCCCCCAAAAAAAAAAAAAAAACCTATCAAAGCAATCAATAATCATCAGATGCAAGACTGAAAACTTATCAATGTTATTCATCCGATTTGTTCAAATTTAGAAAACTTCACATTTTGGAACTCTGTTTTTAGGAAATCCATATAAGGAATTAAATTGAGTTGGGTAATTTATTTACAACATATTACATTGGACTCATATAAATCTCAAGAATTTATCCATTATGATCTTTTGCATTTGGGCATGAATAGATTGACACTCATTTATTTGATGATACGATCGGAAACTCTAGGACTCGAACTGTTTATAATAAGACTTATTTTTAACTACTCCTCCTAGAACTTCATTTGGATCTCATTTTACTTCAAGAACTCAAAAGTCACCGCTTTACTTATTGAAATTCAAAATTCGTTCCACCTTGACTTGTGGACTCTCTTTTCTCCCTGAAACTTATCGGTTGCCTCCTAAAACATATGTGTATTGAAATATCCCACATTACCCATATCTCTGAGAAAAGAAGATATTTAAATATCATCACCCTACTCTAACTAATACCCAAGCCTTTTGTGATAAACCCCACACTTGACGGATTGTGCAGGTGATAATTAACAAGTTGGGTTGGTATCGTTGAAAGTAGACTTTTGGCCCGTCTCTCAGATATTTTGACATGGTATTAGAGTCAGATAGTGGGCTCGTATTGTTAGAATTCCTCTATCCCACATCGGGCAGAAGGCTTGAAAACAAGCTCTTTAAATAGAATTACCCCACTCTAACTAACACCGAGGTCTTTTGTGATAAAACCCCATACCTGACGGATTGAGCAGGTGGCCAAGTAAGAACAATATCGATGTTGTTGGAATGGGCCCTCGGCCCGTCTACCTGAAATTTAAGATGGTATCAGAGCCAGGGGACAAGCTTATACATCCACATGAACGGGTGGGTCCCCTTTGACCCCGCACAAATGGGTGAGCCCCGACTTGGCTTCACGTAAGCCAAGAGATGCCACGTGAATGGGTGGGTCCCCATTGGCCCGGTACGAACGGGTGAGCCCCGGCTTGGCCCCACGTGGTTGCTGATGTGTGGAACTGCGCTTGTGATCCATAAAATTGGGTCTCACATGCGGGGGAGTCTTAGAATTCCTCTGTCCCACATCAGCCAGAAGGCTTAAGAACAAGCTCTTTAAATAGAATTACCCCACTCTAACTTACACCAAGGCCTTTTGTGATAAAACCTCACACCTGACGGATTGAGCAGGTGGCCAAGTGGGGACAATATCAATGTTGTTGAAGTGGGCCCTCGACCTGTCTACCTAACATTTAAGATGTACTGTCACGTGATGGGTGGGTCCCCTTGGCTCGCACGATGATGGTGGGTCCCCTTGGCTCGCACGATGATGGTGGGTCCCTTGGCTCCACGTGGTTGCAGATGTGTGGATCTCCCATGTGTGACCCACAAATTGGGTCCTACGTAAGAGGGCGTGTTGAAATATCCTACATCGATCGTATCTCTGAGAAAAGAAGAGTTTAAATATCTTAACTGTGCTCCAACTAATACCGAGCCTTTGTGATAAAACCTCACACCTGAAGGACTGTGCACGTGGTAATTACCAAGTTGGGGACAATATCGGTGTTGTTGGAGGTTGGGCTTCCGCCAGTCTATCTGATAATTCTACATGTGCGACCTAACACCCTATAAGACTATGCCATATGTGCAATAAATTTGAATATAAATCTCCATGATGCGTTAATATTCAAGAATCAAAGACTATTAAGTTTAAAGAAATTTAAGAGATGAAACAAATAAAAAATAAATTGTTTAGTCTACCATACCCAAATTAAAACTACATAAAAAAATTAACAGATTTAAGGCAATATAGAGCAAATTAATTAACCACATAAGAAATTAATAAATTTAAGGCAATAGAGAGCAAATTTAGAGTTTTATAGAGACGACTTTCGAGTTTTAGAGGACAAAAATGGGATCAAAATCGAGTTCCAAGGGCAAAGTGGAGCGAACTTTAAGTTTCAGGGAGTAAAGTGACGACTTTTGAATTCCAGTGAACAAAATAAGATTAAAATTGAGTTCCAAGGACATAGCTAGCCTTATAATAATTTATGGAGTTAGTTTTGGGGTGACCTGTCCCCTTATGTTACAAAAAAAAAAAAAAATTGTTTTATGTTTGTTATTTTTAATTTTGATTGATTACGGAATTCAATGTATGTTTGTGACTTAGAGATTATTTCAATTTATGTTTTCTCAATTCAATTTTTCAGGCATTGTTTATGTCATTCTATTTACATGAAAATATGTCGTGTAAAAATCAGAGAATGTCATAAGAATTAAAAAGCGACTGCAAATTGAGGTGTTTCTTCTACAATATTCAAAAATTAAAATAATTTAGAGAAAGGGACTGCATATACACATGTTTAATGTTAACACTCGTTTTCAAAATAAAAGAGAAAGTCCACCAAATACACGAGTGGAGCAAAAAACACGAGAAAACCTAAAAAGGACTCGCACCCACGGATGCGAATAACCAGTCATAATCATCTGTGCAATTTACGCACAGGTCTCACGTGCAGACTGCTCACGCCGCGGCTGACCTACCGGCGGTCACACGGCAGTGCACAATTGCGACAGTCATCACCTCACACTGCTTACCGCCATCGTCCTCCATACATTTCAGCCGTCAGCATTCTGCATGATCAGTGATGGACGGTGCCCATGCGAAAATTCTAACTTTGACTATATATATATTTGTTCGTTACGTTTATTTATAAGAAAATTAATGAAAATAGTTTGAAAATTTTGAGTTTTAATCAAAAGAACAAAAATGTGTTGCAAGTGAATAGTACAAGGAGTGACTTTTTAGAGTAAAGTCATTTTCGTTAAAAATAAACAGTACCAAAAGTATTTCGTTAAAACTCTGTTTATTTATATTTGTTAATTGTGATTTTTCCATTTTTTGTTTTTTTGTTCTTTTGTCAACAACACAATATCAAATTATCAAAAAAACAATTGACCCCAAAAATAAAATAAAAAACTATTAAAGGAATCAATAATCATGAGATACAAGACTGAAGACTTATCAATGTTATCATTTGATTTGTTTGAATTTAGAAGTGCACATTTTGGAACTCTGCTTTTAGGAAATCAATTAATTGCTTAGAAGGAACTAAATTGAGTTGGGTAATATATTTACAACATGCTACATTGGACACACATAAATCTCACGAATTTATCCCTTATGATCTTTCGCACTTGGGCATGAATAAAAAAGGAGAAAGAAGGAATATTTGTGAGAATCTCATACCTGTTTTCAGGTGTTGGATCACAAATTTTAACGTGGAACTTATATTTTTTTTCTAATTCCATATGTGGTAGTAAATATATGAGAAGTCAGCTATTTGATGAAGTCAATATACTTCGCGTTTACCCATATTTTCGTAAATGGAAGAAAATTAAGAATCAAAGTAATTTCAATACACATTTTAGGTAAGTAAATATAACACAAATTCAGACTAGTTTCTTCAACTATCTTCACTGAATTACATCAATTAATTGGTCATTTATGCACCAAAGTAGAGCTTACATTTTTATTTTAGATCCATAAAGTAGAGCTTACTATGTTGACATTTTGAGGATATGTATATTATTGAACTGCACCAATTTCTAGCTACCAACCCATTACAAAGTATAAAGGGTCAAAGATGAAGAAAGTGAATTAACCATAGGTTAACTATTTCATGATTCACTATAGGTCAACCGTTGTTTTACTAATAAATTGTATTTATAACCCTAACAAAACTTATATATATATATATATATATATATATATATATATATATATATATATATAATTTTTTAACTAATTAATTGTGTGTATATATATAAGAACAGTAACCCTAATAAAACTTATATATAACAACCCACGAGGTGGATTACCATATTTGAAAGTACTCAATTGTTTCCCATTCCTAGATTTCATTATTATAATCTACGTATTGGTATTATAGAGATTTTATATTATTTTTTTAGAAATTAATTATTTAAAATCCGTAGACAATTCGAGGATTATATTGTTGAATAGATATCGAGATCACGAACGCATAGGCAAAATCCGTTTACGAGTCCGGATTATAACGGTATAGTTACGGACGTTTGAAGTTGTTGCTAAAAAAATAAAAAAATAAAAAAAATATGAAAAGAGAAGAAAAAGCCACGGAGTGGCTGAAAGAAAGAGGGAAAAAGAAAGCCACGGGAGTGGCGAGAGAAAAGGAGAAGAAGAAAAAAAAAAGGGAACATACCCCCTCTCCTCCCCAATCATCATCTGAAATCACCACCACACTCCTTCTCCTTCGATATTCATTCAAGATTGGACGAAATTTTGGGTTGAATTTGGTGAAACTCGCACCGGTGGATGTGAGGGTTCCTTGTCTTCAATCCGCCATTTTGGAAACGATTTCCTTCAATCTCCACCGTCATTGGACTCCCCTTGAGCCCTGGAACAAAGCCCAATCAATTGTAGGGGCGACGAAACACCAAGGAGGTCGAATTGAAGCACAACCAATTTCTAGGGTTCCGGAGGGTTCGTCGTGAATTGAGGTGTTTCTCGGCCAAATTGGCCTTAATTACATGTATGAAACTTCATCTACTCTTCATAATCTTCAAGTTGGTATGCTTGGTTCGTGCTCTCATATTCATTTTAATGTTGAGTGTTTAGAATCCTAGAAATCCGGTTTTCTCCGATGAATTTGGATTGTTTCTGGTAGCTACCACGTAAATTTGAGCTCATTTAGTTAATATTGAAAATTAAGGTTTTCAAAACCCTCCACCTTGGCTACCACCGCGTGTGGCGGTGCGTGGGACCGTCCACGAGTGTTGTCTAAGTACTAAATACCTTCTAGTGACCCTATGAACCTATATTTAGCTCGGTTTCCCGAAATTCAATTGTTTGATGTGGTGATCAAATTGGACCACCACTTGTTTGTATGATTGACGACAATTCGATCGTTGGATTGTCGTACAATTTTGTGAGCACCTTAGTTATCAGTTGTTGGACCTTTGAGAACTTACGGATTGGAAATCCGATGTGTGGATTTTCTAGTTTGAATAACCTTAGATTGTTGATCTTAATGGACCTACCTTATCGATGGTTGACGTTCTAGTCAATGTGCTATACTCTAGAGTGTCGTTTATCTCTAGTTTGTTGTTGAGGCTGGTTGGAACTTAGTTGGCTCATCACTATGACGTGTCGTTCTCAGTTGACGTGTGTTTCGATATATGTATTAGTGGCATCATATTGAGTTATACTTGTTAATTAAATGTGCTTTCTATTGAAGTGTTATTTTATTTTTAGCATCGATCTATGTTTATTAATTGTGATTCGACTGTAGCTTGGAAACGTTTATGAAATGTGGTTAGATATG
Source organism: Malus sylvestris (assembly GCF_916048215.2). Lineage (NCBI taxonomy): Eukaryota > Viridiplantae > Streptophyta > Magnoliopsida > Rosales > Rosaceae > Malus > Malus sylvestris. Next base: position 4,881,386 of record NC_062270.1, on the reverse strand, counting down.
TATGATCAGTATGATGTGTATGATTGTTTTTAGGACGATGTGAACCCAGAATCTTATGAGAAGTATTATGTATAACTTTCATGGTTATATGATAAGATAGTTAGTGGTCATGAGAAGTTGATAGTGCAAGTGATTCCGTTGAGTGATGGTCTAGAATTGTATCCTTGTTTGGATTTCGTTGAGTGATGGTCCGGATCCCTTCTACTCCGCGATTCCGTTGAGTGATGGTTCGGAATCGTTTCCTGGTTTAGATTCCGTTAAGTGGTCTAAAGTTGCATTACTTGACTTGTTGGTTTCTTAGATTTGATATCAGCTTCAGAGATGTAGGCTTGGCTTAACTGTGTCACTCTAGCCTTAGTTTTAGAATATTTGTGAGCAATGGTTTTGAGAATCTTGTGAATTGAATTAGAAAAACTGTTGGACGTTTAGGTGACTCCTTCAGGATTTTCTATGATTCGATTATGATTTCATATGATTCGATTATGATTTCATAAAGTGTGAATTTAGAAGATATGGTTATAGTTGTTATTATTTTGGGCAAATTAGTTAATTAATGTGGCTAGAGAATTGTATGGTGCTTTGTCGGTTCCTTGATATGATATATGTTGTGAATTACGGTATCATGTTGCAACATAATGACTTATATAAAAGATGGAAGAGAAATCATGATTTTTAGGTGGGTTTGTTATGTAACCCTTAGTCTAGTAATTTCATGCTTGTCAAGTTCTATTGATTGATTGAGAAATGTTATGCCTTTCGGTTTAAACGGACTATGACATAAGTCAATTATAGTGCATGACAAACTACGAATGGATTGATCCTTGTTTAGGGTATGTAGGCAATCTAACGAGGAGGTTAGATGCAGCCATAAAGCATACGAAAAATTACTATGCAATTCGATTATCGAATTGTGCTCTGCCCATATCCCGAATGTGGGGTATGATAGATACGGGTATTTAATGACGTTACGTGTCGATCCTAGACATATGTTGGGATTGGGGCGTGACAACTTTTAATGTTACGTAGGCAGTCTAACGAGGAGGTTAGATGCAACCATAAAGCATACGAAAAATTACTATGCAATTCAATTATTGAATTGTGCTCTGCCCATATCCCGGAGGCGAGGTATGATTGATATGGGTATTAGGTAACATCACGTATTGATCCTAGACGTATGTCAGGATCAAGGCGTGACAGTTATACTCCCCATCCAAGGTTTCTATACTCGGAAGTTTTTAACTGTAAAATTTAGTCATTTGTTGTAGCCTATTTTATCTGACAAGAAGGAGAGGGCCGACGGCAAGGGTAGAAAGAGATGATAGATGCGTTTGTAGAATCGTAGGGGAATTGTGTGTTAAGGATCTATTATCCCCCTTATGTAGTGCCTTTATTTATAGTAGTAAAAGGAGAGAAGAAATCCTTCATTCCCAAGTAATACAAGTCCATATAGAAAAGAATAACTAAAATCAAATCTAATCTAGGATTTACACAATCACACTTAAACTAGGAAAGTTCACAACACTCCCCCTTGAGTGTGTAAATACTCAAGGTAGATTCAACATCATGCAGAGGTTAAGGAAGTCAACTCGTAGGCACTGATTCTGGGAACAATTCTTATTCTCAATAAGGTAGGAACTTGCATAAAGTAGTAAGTCTCACTAAAAAACCCTAAGGCTATGGCAAAAACCCAAGTAGGGACAAAAACCATAGTCTAAGGGAAAATGCATGAAAAATGCAAAGTCAAAAGAAACGTCTACGGGATGTCATTAGGGATATGACCAACCCAATGTGGGTACCTCGTTACAAACTAGTTAGGTAGCAAAAACCCAGTGGGAAAAATGCTCATAATCGTAGGGAAAAAGAGTACATTAAGATCAAGCAAGTGTACTTCAGGATACTCCCCCTGAGTTTGACACGATTCCAAATAGAACTAGCAATGTTATAACTTAGAAAGTTTACACATAACAATTCCTTAAACAAGCTTCTGAAACGTCGCATTCGATAGTGATTTGGTGAAGAGGTCGGCCATATTGTCTTGTGCATGGATTTGTGTAAATCTTCTAATACTCTTATTGTTGATGTGAGAAGAATAACTTCGACGTAATGTGCTTAGTGTTGTCTCATTTGATGTAACCATTCTTGAGTTGTTCAATGCATGTTGCATTGTCTTCAAAAATCATCGTCAGGACATCTACGACGAGTAAAGATCGCATGAGCTTCGAATATGGCCCACAACTGCTCTCAACCAAAAACATTTCTGAGTTGCTTCATGTAAGGCAAGAATTTCAGCATGGTTAGACGAAATGGCAACTAAGGTCTATTTAGTTGACCTTCAAGATATTGCAGTGCCTCCAATGGTAAAGACATAACCTGTTTGAAAACGCGCCTTATACAGATCAGATAAGTATCCTGTGTCGGCATAACCAACAAGGCAAGAATTGACTTAAGAAGCGGGGGTGCAGCATCACTCGATGATCCGTAGGGATAGAACAAGCCCAAATCTGTAGTACCTTTAAGGTAACGAAAGACGTCTTTCACACCAGTCCAATGTCTGCGTGTTGGTGCATTACTATATCTTGCCAAAAGATTAATAGCGAAGGAGATGTCGGGTCTAGTGCATTGAGCTAAGTACAATAAAGCACCTATCGCACTTAGATAAGGAACTTCAGGCTCCAAAATCTCTTCATCATCTTCCTTCGGACGGAAGGGATTTCATTTTACATTTAGCGATCGAACGACCATAGGAGTACTCGAAGGTTTCACTTTATCCTCGTTAAAACAGCATAACACCTTCTGGGTGTAGTTCATTTGATGTACTAAGATTCCATCCGAACAATGCTCTATCTCGAGACCGAGACAATATCAAGTCTTTCCTAGATATTTCATCTCAAAATTTGACTTTAGGTGATCGGCAGTTCTTGCGAGCTCTTCAAAAGTTCCGATAAGGTTCATGTCATCGACATATACTGCAACTATCGCAAAATCGGAATGTGACTTCTTAATGAACACACAAGGGCATAATTTGTTGTTCATATATCCCTGACTAGTCAAATACTCACTAAGACAGTTATACCACATTCTTCCAGATTGATTCAAATCGTAGAGTGAACGCCTCAACCGAAATGAGAGCGTGTCTTAGGGTTTGGAAATATTTAATCCAGTCAATGTAAGTTCTTTGAGAACTTTCATATAGATTTCCATGTCAAGATCCCCATAGAGATACGCAGTTACTACGTCCATCAGTTGCATACTCAGTTTTTCAGAAATTACCAAACTGATAAGGTAGCGAAAAGTAATCACATCCATAACGGGTGAATAAGTTTCATCATATTCAATCCCAGAGAGTTGTGAGAAGCCTAACATAAAATTTCGTTCTTCTCATTACGCTTCTAAACGAAAACCCACTTGTAGCCAACGGGTTTCACATGTAGAGGAGTAGGAGTTACAGGTCCAAACACCTTATGTTTTGCAAGCGAATTGAGTTTGACTTAGATTACTTGTTTCTAGTTTGACCAATCAATTCTACATCGACGTTCATCAACGAAACGAGGTTGAATGTCATGATTCATCACTCAACATGATCTCAATAGCTACTGCATATGCTAATGCATCGTCGACGATCATTTCATTTCTACATCACACATCATCTAAGCTAGCATAATAGACCAAAATCTCATGATTCTCAGGAAGATTATTCCTCTCTTCAATGATGCTTCCATAATCTAGAATTTCCTTATGAGTTGGATAAAATAAGTAAGCGATAGTCGAATTCACGGTAGGCTCTTCAGAAGCCTGTGTCGTGGGTTTCCTCTTTCGGGGATGTGAATCATTTGAACCAAGAAATCTACCACGTTTTTGTGTATGGGAAAATCATTGGCTAGCCGCTAATGTACGTGGATCACCAAAATTGGTGTCCTGGGCCTCCAGGAGGGAAGTCCATCGTACATTTGGTACATCCATCTTTGCAGGCACATTCGCAACTCGAATATATGATCTTGTCACTCATGCTAGATCGGTGAAAGCATCTGGCATGCTCTGAAAATCTAATTGCACTTCAGTTTCAGACTGAGCGGTGCGGGGATCTAAATGAGATAAAGTGGGAGTCATCCATGATAATTCATGCCGTTCTTGAGGAACATTGACGTTCTTATCTCCCCCTAACGATGGGAAGACTGTCTCATAGAAGTGACAATTCATGAAACGAGCGGTAAAAAAATCGCCTATAAAAGGTTCTAAGTAACAAATAATCGAAGGAGAATTATATCTGACATAGATTACCATCCTTCATTGAGGCCCCATTTTTGTATGTAAGGGCAGTGAAATCGCCACATAGACCACACAACTAAAAACACACAGATGTGATATGTCGGGTTCGTATCTGGTAACCAATTGAAGGACGATATATGGTTAGGTCGCAACAGGCCTCATGAAGACCAACATGGCTGCGTGTAATATTGTATGACCTTAAGTAGCGATCGGGAGCTTGGTATGTATGACCAACGATCGAGCAATCATTTGTAAGCGCTTAATGAATGCCTCTACCAGGCCATTTTGGGTGTGAACATGGGGTACGAGATGTTTAACTTCAACCCCAACCAATATGTAATAGTCATCAAAAGTTTTAGATGTAAATTATCTAGCATTATCCAATCGAATAGATTTAATCGGATAATCAGGGTGGTGAGCCCTGAGCCAACAATTTGGAGAATGTAGTGTTCCTTGTGGACAACAAGCACACGTGTGACCAACATGTGCAAGCGTCAACCAAAACCATAAAATATCTAAATAGTCTGTATAGAGGGTGAATCGGTCCACAAATGTCCCCTGAATTCGTTATAGAAAAATGGGAGAATTTGAACGAATCTTGTCATAAAAAGACTTAGTAATAAGTTTTCCCATAAAATATGTTTGAAATGCAATTCCTTGAATTAAACCTAAAATGCGGGTTATGGATGCTCGTGTGATGATTTGATGATACGTCGCATTGTTATTCATCTAGGATGTCCCAAATGATCATGCTAAAGTGTAATTAAATGCAAGGTCCCAGAGGTAAGGCCGGCCACATAGTGGCTTTCTATGGGGCGTATGGTCGTAGTATACAGACCCCTCAGGATACACTTTATCTTCTCTAGAATACGCTTCTGGCCATATTCATAGGAAGTTATGCATAGAAATTCGACTCCATTTTCTACATGGGTTTCAGTGTGGTAATTGTTATCTCTAATGTCCTTAAAGCTCAACAATGTTCTTCTGAAACTTGAAGAATAAAGAACTTCATCAATGGTCAAGATTATACCATTGGACAACATTATATGTGCCTTACCGTATCCTTTGATCAGGTTGGATGGGCTTGAGTGGGTTGTTAGAGGTGCATTCTTAGGCATGAAGTTAGTGAAATAGATGCATTCACGCAAAATGGTGTGCATGGTTGCACTATCTGCTAGACAACTAACTTCCCCACTAGTCATACCTAGAATGAAAATTAATTTGAATCGATCACATGCATAAAAGTTCTAAAAACAAATATCCATTTAAAATAATTTTAAGTATTCAAGGACGGAAATTAATTAAAACTTAATATCCAAAAACAAATCACCAACAAATGATCTAAACATAAAGGAAAATTGTTCAAAATTAACCAATAAAACAAATGGGGGGTTCGGCCACTACTGTGGAATTTGACCCCATGGTCTTATTTCAACTAAAAATTAAGTCTATTCTAAGATTCTAATCTTCCATAGGTGTGGTATCCTCTTGAAAGTTAGAAACCTTCATTTTGGTACTCTTCGATTCATCCACTTACACAAACTTTGATTCAAACTTTTTACAACGAGAATGATATTCAGCTACAACATTCTGGGGAGCTTGGAAAACACGGGACCAATGGTCCTTTGAACCACAACGATAGTACATATTCGTATCCATGGTTTCAAGTGTTTTGCCCCTTATTCTTAAAGTTTGGGGCCTTGGGAACAAGGTTAGGGCATTTCTGGTCTTTGTCTCTTCCCTTAGATGTGCCTTGACTCTGTTGACCTTGGCAAGGTGGCTTCTGACCGCCCCTACCACGCCTCTTTTGATGTTTTGGGCGTTGGTTTGTGTTATAGTGTGCTTCAGGCACAGCAGTCGCCCTAGTAGGTCGAGCTTGATGATTCTTCATCAACAGTTAGTTCTGTTTTTCAGCGAGAAGTAAAACTAAGATCAAATCTGAGAACTTAGTGAACTTTTGAGCTCTATATTGTTGCTGCAGGACAATATTAGTAGCAGAGAAGGTCGAATATGTCTTCTCCAGGAGATCATCTTTGGTCAAAGTTTCATTACAAAACTTGAGAAGTGATCGAATTAGACAAATTTCAAAATTATATTCATTCACAAACTTAAAATCTTGGAAGTGCAAATGCTGCCAGTCATGTATTGCTTCAGGCAAGAAGATGCCTTTTGGTGATCAAAATGATCAGCCAAAGCGACCCATAGTGCTTGTGGATCCTCCTCAGCAAGATATTCAGTTTACAAGGCGTCATGAATATGTCTTCAGATGAAGATCATAGCGGTGGCTTTCTTAGCTTCGCCAACAGTGTTATCCGTCTCATCTTCAATGGCGGTAAGCAAATTCTTTGCAGTGAGGTGGAGCTTCACATCTCGGACCCACTTGAGGTAGTTCCTTCCAAAGACCTCCAAAGCGGTGAAGTCGAGTTTGTTTAAATTCGACATGTTTCTATCACAAAATAAAGGACAAGATGTGATTAGTGCAATGGAGAAAAAAAAATCAATCCATTCACATAGGAGTAGAACATTCAGGTTCTAATAGACATGTTGTGATACCCCATATTAAAAAAAAAGATTATATATTATATATTTATGGGTGTGTGGATAATTATTTTTACGTAATGATTTTATTAGATTTGTTTTATACAAGAATCTACTTTCAATATGTAAAATAGTCTCAACGTAAAATCCTTTTTGCTACAAAATTATTTCAAAACTAGCTAGTATTATTTTATGTTCATATGTAATTAGAGATATTATTTAGTTTGAATTAAAGAAGGGAATTATAATGAGTTTGGCTTGATTTTTCTCACAAAGGTAAAGTCTCGTTTTGACAATCATTAGAGAGTAAAGAGTAGGTATTATTCATCACTCTAAAATAAGAGGTGGAAGTCTACATAAGGGTGAGTTGGCAAAGTTGATAATCAGTAGGATGATATTCACCATTCTAAATAGAGGAAGATGACAACTTATTGTGGTTAGAACATTTTACGTGGCCTTTGATGCAAGGAACATCTTGCATGATATTCATTAGTTCATGATTAACTTAACACTTGTTGTTTTTCCATTGGAACACATATCATTCTTAATGATTAGGTTAACATTTGGTGTGTTTCTATTGGAACACATATTAGGGCTAATGATTAGCTTAACATTTGTTGTTTTTCTATTGGACCACATTTCATTTTTAATGATTAGGACGACAATTGTTACTTTGTTATTGGAACATATTTTATGGTAATGATTGGCATCACACTTGGTTCTTTCTATTGGCACACTTGGGAGATTTTTTTTGGAGATGAAGATGTCATGCAATCTTTATAAAGGAAGGAGCAAGAACCAATGGAAGGGACATGGAGAAAAGAGAGAGGAAGAAGAAGAAAAAATAAAGAAAAAGAACAACTCCAACAAAAAAGTCATCCTCCCTTTCATATTACCTCTTATCTTTCTTTTACATATTGTTAAGGCTTTAAGCCATCTTTCATTGTATTTGTAAATCTTTCATATATAGTGAAATACAATAAAAGCAAACCCCAGTGGATGTAGTCGATTTGGCGAACCACTTAAATCTTGTGTTGTTTATGCATTTATATTTTGAGATCATTGCCATAAGAAGCATTCCCACAAAACCATAAAAAATATCCATTTACTTCCCTTGAGAATGTTGTAAAATAAGGGCGACAAATCCCAAAAAATGCATGAGAGCTTACCCAACAAAATTGCTCTATGGAACTTAGATGGGGTTATGCATCAATATCACCTAGAGAGGGATGGGGTAAAATGGTAAAGTAATATTTCTCAATTAGATTGTTGTGCATTATTAATACTATGTTATTGATAATATAATACAATTTTGGTTACTAACAATTTGATTAGTGTTGAAGATGTTTTAGAGCATATGATTATTGATATCCTTGTTACATGGCACATACATAAGCATTCTTGTAAAGTAAGAAAAAAAGTTAAGTTATGTTTGAGTTGTGAGGATATTCAAGGGCTAAATTTTGCCTTGAATATAAAATAATGAACCTTGTATACGTCAGGCGTCGGGGGAAGGCTTGAGTATACAACCGGTTGGTTATAAAATAATGAAATCTTGTATATGTCAGGCGTCGGGGGAAGGGCTTGAATATACAATTGGGCGTCCGGGGAAGTGCCTGTATAATAAAGTGGAAAATGAGAATTTAATTACAAAAAATGGGTTTAAGGGATGGGAGTTAACTCATATTCTAAGGTATTCGGAGCCAAGTGGTATAAGCATGGTATGGGACATACAGGCTTGGGTGCCTTAGGTATGTGTTGACAAGATTGGAAAGGAGTGAGTACATTCATGCATCTCACTTGCATATATTTTATGGATTTGAAAGGATTGTTACAATTTAATTATTATTTAATTGGTAATACTTGTTGTGAATTAATTTGTGCACCATAGTTATTCCGCTGCATATTCAATAAATTTTATGTAAGATTTTGTTACACGATGTATTATGTAATTGTTATAACTTAATTTAATTTTTCCACCATATCTTGGTTGTAGAATTTATTTCTATAGCTAAGATATGGCTCACACCCTAGCTCGTGGATAGTCTTTATTCGCGGGTCGGGGCGTGACACATGTATTGGTTAATATTCGCATGAAAAAACTTCGGGTTTTCGTGGATGATGTTTTTAATGAAAAACTTCAAGTTTTCAAACAAGGCATGTTTATGGAAACTTCAGGTTTCAAAATAATTATGAACTTCAGGTTCATATGCTCCTGCAGACAAACGCAAATATATACACAGAAATACGCAACAACGAAATATGCAAACAGAACTTCAGGTCTAAAATTATAACTGAATTAATTATTTGGACTTAGGGGCAAAATTAAAGTGTGGGTGAAAAAATATAAAACCCATTGGGCCTAAAATAATTAGGCAATTAAATTCGGGGCTCAAAATAAAGCCTAAGCCCATGGGTGGTCTTAATAAAAGGGTGCAGTGCATCCCAGGCCCAAAAACTGGGCGAATTTTGGTCTTGGTCTGAGTAGCCATACGGGTCCAGCATCACAAAGCAGTGGGCTTCATTTGCAAGCCTAAAGTAAAAGCCGAAAAAGGGCATGGATTGGCTGCGATGCGGCACATGGGAGAGACGGCAAGAGCCTAGATGGGCTCGACTGGGTATCGGGCCGGGCGAATGGAGCAAGCTGCTGCATGCAAGCTCAAAGAGAAATATGCCGAGAGACAAAGCCCAATAGGGCTCGGGTTAAGTTCAAAGACACCCCAGCCGTAGCTGGGTGCGTTCGCTAGGGAAGAAAGTCGGTGCCACCGCTTTAAGCAGCCGTGCTTTGGGACAACAATGCTCGGGGCGAGTTCATGGGTCAATGGAAACCATAAATAAGAACGGAGATTGAGAAATCTCAACGTTCTATCAAAACCCTAGAAAACAAATCGGAAAATTAGAAAAATTCTGACGAGATTCGAAGGAATATCGATCAATTGGTGTCGAGGACGAACTTCAGGCCGTAAAAAACATGATGACCCGTGGGTGGGGTTGGCTACAAGCCAACCTGCAACGGAAGAATACACCGTGAAAGGCGTCGGGGTTACTGGGTTTTAGTCCTGGAGCCATCGGCTCCGACTGGGGAACTCGCGGCTTGGCACGGCTCGGCCACCCAAGCTGCATACTTGGTTGAATGGCTCGAGGTCATGGGTTCGAAGAACCCAGGTTGCCTTTTTCGATTTCTTTTGTTTTTTTTCTTTTTCAATTCAATTCAAATATTATAATGCATGTACATATATAGATGCAATTCATGGCAATATCAAATTCACATAATTCAACAATTATGAATATAAGGCATACACAATTTATGTAGAATCTAAAATTCGAAAAACATAAAGTTAGGTAATGCATTATGGTAAATGTTCATGCCATCAGGGCTGCAAAAATATCGAGATAAAAACCGTTGTTATGGAAGAACCTGATTGTGTGATGATATGGACAAACTGGTTTGATGCAGAAAATCTTCAAAATCAGATTCCTAAGCGCAGTGGTAGGAGCGTGATGATAACATGTTGTAGCCTATTTTATCTGACAAGAAGGAGAAGGCCGGTGACAAGGGTAGAGAGAGAGAAGAGATGTGTTTGTAGAATCGTAGGGGAATTGTGTGTTGAGGATTTGTTATCCCCTACGTAGTGCCTTTATTTATAGTAGTAAAATGAGAGAAGAAATCCTTCATCCCCAAATAATACAAGTTCATATAGGAAAGAATAACTAGAATCAAATCTAATCTAGAATTTACACAATTACACTTAAACTAGGAAAGTTCACAACATCATTATATTTTTAACTAAGAATTAAACGACTACAACTATTATGGCGTGTTTATGAAACGGGAATGAGGTAACTGGAATCGGAATTGCATTCCTTCAAATGCATTCATGTGTTTATTGTATATAGGGAATGAAAACAAAGGTGGGGTGCACCCAAAATGGGAAATTCAATTTGGGATTTGCCCAGAATCCGATTACCAAGATATAGGTGGTAATTGAATTCTGGAAGAAATGGTCCATTAGTAATCAAACTTTTCTTCCTAAAGTGCCCTTGTACTTCTTTTTATATCCTAAAACATCCCTGCGACTTCAACACTCTTGCTTCTCTCTCAGTGGACTCCTTGCAACTTCTTCTCCAATTTCTCTTCGTTTCGCGACTTGGGATTGGAGCTTTCAAGGTCCATCTTCCTTCTTGCCTTCAGTCAGTTGTTGTTTATCCCAAACCCGATTCATGTCCCTATTCTGATATATTCTCATTTCGACTCTTCGATACGCCGACTCCATGGTTAAAAACTCATTCACTGCCTCAACTAGGAAACTCAAAATTGGGGTAAAAAAAAATTAAGGCTGGGACATGGAGGAAGGGAGCATGAAAGGTTCTTCGCAAACATGGGGTGGGTCGGCAACAGAGAAAAATATTTTAAAAAGGAGTAGGTCGGCAGTACGTCGGCAGCAGAGAATGATGGGGAAATTTTAGAAATGGGTAGGTCGGGAAAGACGGGGAAGAGAGGGAGAGACCGAGGGTCACAAAAAAATTGGAAAAATGAAAGAATGAGAAGAAGAGTTTTTGGGAAATTGAAGTTGCAGAGTTTCTAGAGGGTTTTTGAAAGCGTGAATGATAAGAAGAAATACTTAAAAAAAAAAATGAAAGATAAAAGTTTAAAAATAATTAGCATAGAAAATAGATTAATTAAACTAGGGTTATTTTAGTAATCACATTAGTTTTCATTCCGATTCAAGTGAATTAGTAAACAGTTTATATAGATCAACGTCATTCTTACTCCGATTCCAGACAGTTTTAGTAAACAACTTCAACAGTAATCTGATTCTGATTCTACCTCATTCCAATTCCTCTTGAATCCAATTCCTTTTCAATTCAATTTCTCTCAATCTGATTACGGATTAGTAAACGTGCCCTTAAAGTATTGGATACCTTGGAATATGTTGGAATAAATGTAAAAATATAAAGAATAAGAATCATGTCTCTTAATAAAATTATAACCATTCAACCAAAATATTACAACCGTAAAAATTGAATGAAATCCAACCTTTTGTAAAAGTTACCGCACAAACACTTGTTGCGCACCCGCAACACCTTTATCTATTATACACACACACATACACACATACATATATATATATATATATATATATATATATATATATATATATTATTCTAATTCTAGACAATTTTAGTAAACACCTTTAATAATAATCTGATTCTGATTCCACCTCATTCAAATTCCTTCTCAATTTAATTTTTCTCAATCTAATTACAGATTAGTAAACGTGACCTTAAAGTATTGGATACCCTAGAATATGTTGGAATAAATGTACAAGTATAAAAATAAGAATCATGTATTTTAATAAAATTGCAACCATTCAACCAAAAAATTACAACCGTAAAAAGTTGAATGAAATCCAACGTTTTGTAAAAGTTGCCGCACAAACACTTGCTGCGCACCCGCAGCACCTTTGTCTATTACACACACACACACACATATATATATATATATATATATATATATATACATATACATACATATACACAGGGAGTTCAAGGGGAGGGATTCCCATTTTTTCAAAAAAAATGGGGACACGCTCCCCACCGTTAGATTGACTTTAATGAAATTGTGTGGTTGAGATTAAAACACAGGCCACAGAATCTCAACCACAGGATTTCATTAAAGTCAAATCCAACGGTGGGGAGTGTATCCCCATTTTTTTGAAAAAATGGGGATCCCTCCCCTTAAGCAATTCCTACATATACATATATATATATAATATATTATATATATTATTGAAATCTCTAACAGAATATGCAAAAAAAATCTCATAGTTTAGTTATTTTTATATATTAAACTTTCTCCTCATCTCTTTTAAATCATTAAAAAATTTGTTTGTTTTAAACAACTGTTGAATTCTTAACTAAGTGAATAGGGAAATAAATTAGTTGTGAACTTATTATTTTCGATATTCGAACTTAAGATCTATCGCTCAGAGAAACTTCAATGCAAAAACTCAAATCCTAGACCAATATTCTTATATTTGAGTCCAAAAAAAAGTAGTGAATTTATGTATTTTGTTTTTCTCCTCTAGTACAAAGACTCAAACCTTCTCCTCGTCTCTTTTAAATCATTAAAAAAAATTGTTTGTTTTAAACGGCTGTTGAATTTTTAACTAAGTGAATAGGGAAATAAATTAGTTGTGAACTTATTATTTTCGATATTCGAACTTAAGATCTATCGCTCAGAGAAATTTCAATGCAAAAACTCAAATCCTAGACCAATATTCTTATATTTGAGTCCAAAAAAAAGTAGTGAATTTATGTATTTTGTTTTTCTCCTCTAGTACAAAGACTCAAACCTTAAGACTCATGTTGGGTTTTATGATTTGAGTCTTTGCATTGGAGGAGAAAACAATGAACTAAAACTCAAATTTTGATTTTTGACAATTTAGCATGTGTATTGGAGATGGATGGAGTCAAACTCAAATCCTATTTTCCCAGTTGAATAAATTTCTCCTTGTTGGCATGCGCTCCACCAAGGACCATAATCTCATACTTCAACCCAAAGGTGTCAAATTTGGCGGAAACTCAAATATGAATTTTGAGTCTCCAGTGCATTGGAGAAGCTTTACCTATATTTGGACCAAAATGTAAGATTTGGGTCCTCCATTTCCCGTGCATTAGAGATGTTCTTACAAGTGAAAAATAATATCACTAATCTGTAATGCTAAATGACATAACATATCATTGTAACTTTAGAACATTAAGATATTTTACATTTTTAGCTATTAAAAAGCATAACTTTATTTTGCAAAAACAATAAAAAAAAGTCATTTTTTTTAAAAGAATAAATTTTGTTAAATTAACTACCAACGGAGTTTGAATTCACGCATTCGTACAAGAACTCAACACCTTTCTACCAACCAATGTAGTAAAGGCCACTTTCTTATATAAAATAAATAGTAATAGTAATAAAAAGGGGGGTGTGCTATCCACACACTCCATTTTACTTCTCACACACCCCCTTGATAATTTTTGTCCGTTGATCTTCTTCAATTCATCTGATCCGACGGTCGAAAATTAAAAAGGTGTGTGAGAAGTAAAATGGGGTGTGTGGATATCACACCCCTAAAAAGGTCAAATAGAAACTGTTAAAAAAGCACTTGGGGTTCGATGCATGGTTGGGTTTGGTGGAGAATAAACTAGGTGCATTATAATTAAGGTATTTCCCTTCCAGTGTTATCCACACATCCATTTTTACTTCATACACATCCTCTTAATTTGCGGTCATTGGATCGACTGAATTAAAGAAGATCAAATGACAGAAATTAACAAAGAATGTTTGAGAAGTAAAAATAGGTGTGTGAATAGCACACTCATTTCCCTTCCACATAACACCTTTTTTCCACAGAGATTTTAGATGCTTCACTTCTAGATTGCATGGCCAGTGGACTATACCCTTTTAACACGGTAGGTATGAGATGTATATGAGTCATGCATGCATCTTCTAGATTCATGACTTTTGGTTTTGGAAATATCATGCACGCAGTCCCACAATTACCATTTGCCACTTGCCATGCCAGCTTAAAAGATAAAAGCTGATGTGAGACAGAATTATAAACTAGCTCAATTTACAACAATTAATTAATGGATCCAATTTTTCCTAAAATTTTACCCAAAAGACAAACCAAAAGAAAAATAAAGCTTTTTTTATTATTATATAAAGTAATGTTAGGAAGATCAAATTTTAAAACTAAATGATATAGTTGTTGATTGGATTATTACTTATACATTGATTAACATGTTTATTTTCTATTTGTGACATATCATTTGGTTTACAAATTTGGTTTACCTAACATGACTCTTCTACATAACATATTAATCTACCGCACTTCTCTTAGGGCTGGTTTGGTATTGATGTGCTTTGAAAAAAAACAGTTGTACTGTGAAATAAAGCAGCAGAGTGTTTGGTAAACTTTTTTGTAAAAGTGCTTTTGAAAAAAAAAAAGCAGTATTATAGTGCTTGGTAAACTTTTATGTAAAACAAATGTGAAAAAAAGCCGGTTTTTCAAATCTGGGTTTTGCAACTTTGTGTTTTTTGCTTTTTTTTTCACCCGAAACTATGAAAAAAAAAACTGAAGCTAAATGTTTACCAAACACAAAAAAGCTCCCAGCTTTTTTTGATACCCACTTTTTTCAGAATCACCTCAGTACCAAACCAGGCCTTATTCTTTTTACCTGGACTTCTCTCAAATCTTGGCATTTTTTTTTTAAGTTTAGGGCGTAGATGAGGCTACCTCATTTCAGGGTTAGAGTATATTACAAGTTTTTTTATTGACTTACAAATGGGATATTATACTCTTTTTTTGTTTTTATAGGTCATCCATCAAGAGAGATTGCCTGCAGCGGAACTTGAACTTAAATCTTGGTCTAGAAAAACAAACGATTCTTATCAACTCAAGCAATCACCATTTGCATCTTTGCATATTTTTTTTATCACATGCATTTTCTTGCCTATATAAATAAATATTTGAATAGCTTTGAAAGTTAAGAGTCAATATTTTCCCAAAGAGTCAAGTATATAAAATAATGCCATATGTTACTTGCTGATATTATTACGAAAATGCATATTCTAATTAGTTTTTACCAAGAGATATGCGTAAAACTTAGGGAAATTTTATTTGAACTCATGTAACCTCTTTCTACACCCAACTTACTCTCTTCACTCATATTGTTTTTTTATTAAAGAATTAATCTATCTTTAAACCCAAATTTATTACCAAAACTAGTCCCTCAAACCCAATTCAAAATGTTATGTTATCTGTACACCTATTACCTTTATAAAATAACATCTATAATTGGATTAAAAAAATAAAAAAAAAAGAGGCGTCCTTGACCCACCCCCCTTCCCACTAGCATTTCCATGGCTACTTTTTTTTTCTTTCTACTACCAAACCCAAACATTTGCCTTTTTTATTTCTACTGATGTGCATAAGCAACGAATCAAACAATTCATCCCCTTATATTTATCAACAAGCTAGGAAGTTTATAATCTAAGAATATTGGTAAGAAGTTTTTCCTTAGAATTTACCAATTGCAGAAAGTTTAATAAACCATTCGGGATTGATGAAAAAAATTGAAACCCAAATACTCATCTTCTAAACTTTAAAAAAATTGAAATCAAACGAACAAAATATTCATAAATTGAGTCATACCTTAGTTGGAGGATTCAAAACTTCAAAATCACCATCCATCAATAAAAAAACATTGTTTTTCTCTACAAGACCTATTAAGATTTTAGCTAGAATGAACGTAGGATAAACAAAAAGTGATGGTAGGGTTTAATGGGTTTATCGATAAATTTGAGTTTTATTATTATTTTCATTTTGTACTTAATAGTAATTACGCAATAAGATAAAATAGACAATTAACAATTTAAATTTAAGTTAAGTGTAGAAAGAGGTTACATGGATTCGAATGAATTTGAATTCACGGCACATGTGTAACTAGAAAATAGTCCTCTTTAACCTTTTTCAATTGAAATTAAACAATCATATTAGGTGCATCTAATAAACAAGAAAACACTATCTTAGCTAATTGGTTGTGCACTTGTGCTAATCCTCAAATCACTTTGGTTCTTTAATTTTAATATCCACCGGCTGATATTATATTGAACCAAAAGGCCATGTTACTTTCAAGTTCTAATTTAAATGCCCTCATTTCCTTTTAGAGTATCATACAAGTTATTAATGGATTCAAATATTATTTTATGCTCTTGATTAAACATTAGCTTAATGTAGCTTAACTAACTCTTCTCATTACATGTTTGATTTTTAGTAAACGTCCCAAAGCAATCATGGCTTGTAGATTAAGAATACTAATTTCTATAGACATTAGCATTTGATATTTTCAAATTTATTCAATCCGAAACTTGAAAACTAGTAAAGAGTGTGTGAAAAATAAAAATAAGTGTGTAGGTAGCCCTACCCATAATTGATAATGTATATTGCTTTGTTGATGTCAATTATTTAGGTTTAACTGACAATGGGAAAAATGCACCCTACTTACAATTGTTTACAAACTAAATTTCAGGTTTGATTTTTCTTAAAAAAAAAAAAAAAAAAGTAGAGCTTAAAGCCGCCAACCAGTCAAACCCACGAACTTTGACCACAAAAAAAATTCCAAATAAAAAGGATTTTTTGTTTTGATTTTGTAATCAATAAAATTGAAAAAAAAAAAATCAACGGTCAAACCTCTTCTGAGTTTCTCAGAAAGCTCTCCAAAATACAAAAGAGAGAAGAAAGAACAGAGAGAGCTTTATGCAATACGTGACCATCTTTTTCTCTTCTTCTTCGACAACAATTTCTTAATATTATTATCCTATTCAACTAAAATCTCTCTCTCTGTCTTCTCTCTCTTGTTTGATGGCCTCCTCTTCAGGGAGCTTAGAAACCTCAGCAAACTCACACCCAGCAGCCTTCACTTTCTCAACGCAGCCATTCATGACCACCTCCTTCTCCGACCTCTTAGCCTCCGGCACAGACGAAGACTCGAACCCACCAAGATATATCGGCCATGGCGGGTTATCGGATCGAATTGCAGAGCGCACTGGGTACGGCGTACCCAAATTCAAGTCACTACCGCCGCCTTCACTGCCCATTTCTCCGCCCTCCATATCTCCATCCTCCTACTTTGCTATCCCACCTGGGTTGAGCCCAGCCGAGCTTCTTGACTCTCCCGTTCTCCTAAACACTTCAAACGTATGTATATGTATATGTGTGTGTGTATATTATGTTTACATAATTTGGATTTCGTTTTTCTTGGGTTCCACAATTTTCCCAATAGGGATCATGAAGAAATTGAGATAAAGGAAAAAAGAAAATTTTAAGAAGATGATATTTTTTGTGATATTTTTCATTACCGAAGTCAAAGTCTTTGGTTTTGTTAATTTTTCTCTTTAATTATTGGGTTATGTTTTGTCAGTTGCAATATTGTTTTGTTTTGATGATTTTACTAATTGGGATTTTCTTGTTTTGTGTTATTTGTTTGCAGATTCTTCCATCTCCAACTACTGGAAGCTTTGCAGCTCATGGTGCCTTCAATTGGAAGAACAACCAACAGAATGTAAAAGAGGAGAGCAAGAACTACTCAGATTTCTCTTTCCAAACCCAAGCAAGACCTCCCATTTCTTCATCATCGTCAATGTTTCAATCTTCAAACACCTCAATTCAAACTGTATGTTTCAATCTTTTATGTTGTTTGTTAAGCAGTCCGTCTTTGTGCAGGACGTCCGATCTTTTTTAAAAACAAGACGCTCTCAGAAAACCTCATTTCAGCTCAATTTGCTGAGCTTTGATATCATTTATCGACTCGATCGATTGTTTAGTTACTAATTGATTACGTTTTCTTTCAGACACAAGAGCAGGCATGGAACAACTACTTTCAGGCTCAAGAACCCCCAAAGCAAGAATATGGTTCTGTTCAGAGCTTGTCATCTGAAATGACCACCAAAACTCTCCAAAATAATACTCCGGCGAATGGCGGTTTCTACCACCAATCTCAGACCTTGAGCAGGAAGTCAGATGATGGATATAACTGGAGAAAATATGGTCAAAAACAAGTGAAAGGAAGTGAAAATCCAAGAAGCTATTATAAGTGCACTTACCCTAACTGCCCAACTAAGAAAAAAGTAGAGAGGTCATTGGATGGACAAATCACTGAGATTGTTTACAAGGGCAATCACAACCATCCCAAGCCACAGAACACCAGAAGATCATCATCAAATTCTCATGCAATTCCGGCTTCAGACCCCACGAACAATGAACTCCCAGATCAAACTTATGCTAATCATGGCAATTCACAAATGGACTCCATTGGAACTCCTGAGAATTCATCCATATCCATTGGGGACGATGATTTCGAGCAGAGCTCTCAGAGGAGCAAGTCAGGAGGAGGGGAGGAGTTTGATGAAGATGAACCTAATGCCAAGAAATGGTAATCTTGATTAATCAAGGGCTACCGGTTTTGGTACTCCCCTATTAACTGTCTGCGCTCCAAATTGATTATTTTACAGTTTTATGCGCACTCGCAGGAGGAGCGTTAAAATCACTAGCCTTGATTAATTTGCGTTTATTATTTGTGTGATTAATTAGTCTTTTTTAATGGTAATGCAGGAAAAAAGAAGCTGATCACAATGAAGGAATTTCAGCACCTGGGGGTAGAACAGTGAGAGAGCCTAGAGTTGTAGTTCAAACAACTAGTGACATAGATATTTTAGATGATGGCTACAGATGGAGGAAGTACGGTCAGAAAGTGGTAAAAGGCAATCCAAATCCAAGGTTTGAGAGTTGAAGAAATATATAATTTTTTGCACTATATAATATAATTGAGTTTATTTGGTAAAAATACCTAACAAATAAAGTGGATTGTTTCTTTGTTCCTAAAAATTGACACATTCTTCTAAAGTTTGCTTTTCATGGGATCGCATGTATTTTTGTATTTTTGGGGCAAAAAGTTGTTTATATTTTGCGAAATTGTAGGAGCTACTACAAGTGCACGTATTCAGGATGTTCAGTGAGGAAGCATGTTGAAAGAGCTTCTCATGATCTTAGAGCAGTGATCACAACCTATGAAGGGAAGCACAACCACGACGTCCCCGCCGCTCGTGGCAGCGGCAGCCATGCTGCTGCCAATAGGCCTATACCAAACAACAACAACAACAATGTAGCTTCAGCAATGAGGACTATAACTCATCACACTAACAATTCTGCTAATACCAACTCTCTTCAAAACTTGAGGCAACCAACATCAGAAGGGCAAGCACCCTTTGCCGTCCTAGAGATGTTGCAGAGCCAAGGAACTTACGGCTTCGCGGGGTTCGACGGAAACTCCATGGGATCATACATGAACCAAACACAGCTTAGTGACAACATGTTTTCTAAAGCCAAGGAAGAGCCTAGGGATGATGCATTTTTTGAATCTTTGCTGCGCTGATTAGGGTTTGTGGAAGTCTCACAGTTTGGGAAAGGGATTAAAGTTAATATAAATCATTACAAATAATCACACACACAGTCAGGTTCATTCCATTCATATCTTTTTTTGTTCGTTTATTGTGTTGTGTATATTCTTTTGCAAATTACAGGGTTTTTTTTTTTTTTTGCATGTTCATAATTGTATGCCATGCATAGGAAGAAACTTTGTCAACGACATAATTTTTTTTTTTTTGAGGGTTTTCTTTGCTATCTCAGCTAAAGAGCCTCAATTTTTTGTATCCCACAAATGTTTAATTTAGTTAAATGCTATACCAATGAAATTTGGATTTTTATTCCTCATATGAGTTTGCAAAATGTATTAATTTGGAGTTTCTGAGTTCGACTTAATCTCAAAGTCTTGATATTAAAATAAACGCTTTTAATCACGTAAATTATAAACACTCTTCTTATGAGTTTGCAAAATTACAAGTGTTAACTTGAAATTTCAAATTAGACTTAAATTAAAAATCCTTATGTAAAGATAACCTCTCTTAATCGCGTAAGTTACGAACGCCTTGCTCAAACCTTTACCGACAGCATCTAGGAGCTGTGGGGCTCGTTTATAGATGCAAGTGACACAATCTCACAGGCCATGCTTTTTAGTAAGATATGCAATCGTCATCAGTTACAGGCTACAGCTTAAGCTGAGGTTTGAATTGGTCAAATATGTTGAGCTTGAGATTTGCATTACTTACTTAGTGCACAAGTTGTCAAGTCAATTTTGTATATTTCTTTTATTTTTGCTTTCCCACGTGGGGGACTCCTCCGGGTTGGTTGGTCCCTTTGGTGGACCCAGCTAATATTAACCCGTTCATAGTATTGGGTCATGTATGGTAGTGTCATTCTCGTCCATTTTGGAACTTAATGTTTATTACAAATAAGCCCCATGAATTTTGGGAATTCTCTCATTTTTATTTCAATCCTTAAATCTCTTTCGAGTATGTGTGTGTGTTTTTTTTTTAATAAACGATATTATCTTCACAAAAGGAGAGAGAGTGGGCTTAGCCTCACAATGGGCTAGCAATAATGTGATTCAAATTCGCCTTTGACGATAATCGAATCTAAGATCTCTCACTTATAAGTAAAGATGATTACTACCAGACCTTAGTACTAAATAACTTTGGAGTGTGTTTATTAAAAAAAAATGATTGTCCTAGTGGTTAGAGTTTTCTTTTTCAACCTATTGCGTTTCGGGTACAAATTTTCCCGTCTCTTTTGTGTTAGCTTAGAATAATCAGTAATGGTTTTGCCTATGGTAAAAAACAATAAGAAGATAAAATACAACTGTCAACTTAATTAGTTGCATATTTACTTATTTTAATGAGAGCTGTAATAAAAAACATATTCAACCAATTTAGTCTCCCTTTTTCTCTCTCTAAAATTCTCTCTGTGAAAGACTTTCCCAGCAACTTCACCGCCAAGCCTAGCCTTTGGCTGGGTGCCGGAATCATTCATCCTTCCTCCCTTCCTTCTCTTCCTCTTTTTCTTTCTCTGTTTCCTCTTGAGTTTTCTTATGTTCTCTTTCCTTTGCCCTTTCCCCATTTTCCTCCCCTCTCATCTCCTCCGCTCCTCCCCCCTCCCTGCCTTCCTCCTCATCTTTCTTCACCTCTTCCAATTTTCTCCCTACCTTTTTAATTCTCAGTTCTTCTCTGAGTTTAATCTTAGTTTTCCTTGAGCCGAGTCTCAACTATCCTGGGCTTCATGCCCCTTATCTAGTGTTTTTCACCCGCTTTTACTGTTTTCTGTCTTTTCATTTCCCTTCCTCCCTCCTCAGCCCCCATCATGTGCTCAGATCGCAGGCTCCAATAAGAAATTGGATATTAGATCCATTTCTCTCCTTCACTTCCTCTACCCCAACCGGCATGCCAGATCACCATCGAGGCCAAGTGTTAGGCCAAGTGTTATATATCTACAAGGGTTTGTGAAGGGGACTAGGATCTGGTGTATACTTTCTCGGTTCAGAGTTTGGTTTCCTCTGAGGATGTGACGGCAATTGTGATGTGGTCTTTGTTACTGGAGATTAGGGTTTTTATCGTTTGTTATCTGCGGCCTTCGGTCCTAAATTTGTGTGGGCCTTCTTGTTGTATTTTGGGTTGTTGCTCGCATTTTTCTTGGACCTTTTACTTTCTCTGTAGTTGTTTACCCGACTCTTTTTAGACCTTGTACTAGTTTTTATTTTGATGAAAGTTGTCTTCGTGATAAAAAAAAAAATGAGTGTGGTCATAAATGAAATGATACTTGGTTTTTTATTCAAGTGAATACGATAAGCGACTTCAGTAATCTCACACCATGTTGATTCATGTATGTCTGCTCTGCTCCTAGTTTATATACATGTTGAAAGCCACTGCTACCATCGTCCTCATTAAGCACACTTTAGGAAATCCAAGGACTAATTTGGGACGAAAGAAAAATTTAGAAACCAGAGTGGGGAAACCAAAAGTTTGAGTGGAAAATTAGTAATTCCTCAACAAATAAAAAAAAAAAAATTCTTGGTGAGTGGGTGCGATAAGGGCAAGACACTTGCGTTAGCCACACGGTGCGTCCACACACCCAATGGGTTGCTGAGGCCTGTTCAGTGTTCACATACCCACCGTCCACCGACCGACCAAGCAAAAAGTTTATCTAATATGAAATATTTTTCTCCGTACTCACATAAAATTAATTGCACTATTTTATATTGTTGATAAATTTAAATTTTAAGATCGTATAATGGATATATAAATTTTAAAAATTAAATTCATCATATGATGATAAATGGGATGGTAAATATTATCGTCGTTTGAGAGTTGTGAGTAAAAATACTCCCATATGATATTATTGTAAATTTTCACTGTGTGCAAGTGGTTAGATATATGTGTTAAAAAAATTAATAATTTGAAAAATAAAAATTTTCACCATTTATATAATAATACATAATTTGTCATCCAAAATGCACAATGAAAAGTTTCTTCTAATATTATAGGTTGTGTTCCTTAATCCATTGTTATATTAACTCTTAATTATTGTTACGGCTCTTTGTTCCCTTTTAATTACTGTCGCATCCTCTTTATCTATTGATGAGCCCGGTTTTTCCAAGATATGCTACGATTCTCAACTTATCGGTTTGTGACTTGTAAATGGCGCCAAAATTTAGGGTTCTTTTTAGGGTTTCATGATCCAGTTAGTAGAAGCAGATCACGTATCTGATGAGTTTGTTGTTTACGTGTACGATATATATAGGAGTGTGGGCTATCCTTAAATGTTGTTCCATTTTTGGCACGCATCGCAAGTGGAAACCAGCAGACAAGTTGGTATTACTTGTAGGTGAAGATGTTGGACAGAGAGGAACAAAGATATTCCAGAAAATTGAAATAGTTACATGAGTTTATTAATAATCTAATGTTGTAGCATTGGAAGTAGTGCAATTTTTCAATATACAAGTGATTATCAATGTTTTGGAGGGAGATGAAGATCACAAATGATTAATATTTAGTAGAGGTGATCATGTAGTGGGGATTGGCGGGAAGACTTAAACATGTGTGCAGAGTAATTATCAGCCGTTGATGCATATTGCATGATTCATTTGTCTTAACAACTAGTAGTTATCTTCACATGGTCGATCAATGTCCTTTGCTTTGCTCTACTTGTTACATGAGAATGTTTGCTTGCAACTAAAATTTAGACTCCGAAGTCGATACTGTCATTCTCTCACATGCCAGATTTCCCCGAGCGTTTGACATAACAAAAGTTAGGAATAAAAAAGGATCTCGAATGGTCACTCTTGAATAGGTTCTGGTTTACTAGAGCTCTTGAATTTTGACTAATAATATGAAAGATGATTGAAAATACAACCCTAAGTTGTTTATATAGTCTTAGGAAAAAACCTAGATGCAAAAATGTAACAAAACGGTAAATTACAAAAACTTCTTTAAACTTAAATGTTAATTTAAACCCTTCAAATGTCGTTAAAGTGCTAAAATCCATTTATGTTGTGACAAAATAACGTGCCTAATTCGTCTCATCGTTCTCTTCTGGAAAGATATCATGGGCGCAAATCGGACACTAAAAACCTAGAAAATCGTTCTCTTCCAGAAAGATATCACGAGCCCAAATCAAACACGAAAAATCTAAAAAGCACTATTCAGTGCAGCTAGTATTGTTATGGGGTTTAAGCTGCTAGCTAGTATAAATATATATTTAACACTGCAAGGAATTAATGTAACCAAAACCCTAAAGTATAATTAGAGAAGGCAGACATAAGGGGAAGCTTAACACATCTAGTAGTCAATGTCAGTTAAGGTATATTGGCTGAGTTAGTTCAAACCTCGAATTTTACGACATATTACTCTTACTCAAATACAACGGCTATAACAACGCCTACCGACTCATTCTCAGACACCACCCAATACTAACTCGCCACGTGTACAACATCGTTAGTTTCCCAAATGGCCTTTCCCTCCCTTCAAAAAACCTTCCTCCTCCACCTCCTCAAAATCCTAAAAAACAACACCGTCTTCCAAATCTTGACTCTTGATCTCTTTGATTCGTCGGCGTAAAAATCCTCCATGGAGCCGTCTGTACCGAAATCCGCCACTCTACGGAACATCCTCGTACGCCTCCTCACGTTTGGAATCCTAGTGCTCGCCGTCCGATTCGCCTGCCTCGTCACGCTCGCCGGCGAATCCAGCCGGTACAACAACGACTTATGCTTCTTCCACGACAACCTCAGACTCCGAGGCGGCGGGGAAGCATTAGGTGTCCGGCGCTCCGATCGGCCGCGTGTCCCCGAGCTCTGGACCACCAAGAAGTGGCGCAGGACAGTCGATTACTACTCGGCGATTTTCCAAGACCTGATCGCCGAGGGATTCCTCTCGCCCAATTCGAAAGCCCTCTGCGTCGAAGCCCTGGCCGGCGAGGACGTCCTTGCGCTCCAAGAAAACGGCGTCGTTAACTCAATTGGAGTCTCCGAGACCGCTTCTCCACCCTTGATCGTCTCTGCCTCAAACCGCCGCCACCCGTTCGATGAATCATCTTTCGATTTTGAGTTCTCGCGTCTGAACCCGTCGGGTCGACCCGCGGAATTCTCAGACGAGGTATGTCGGACCCTGAAACCGGGCGGGTTCTTCGTCGCCCACATTGCGGCCAAAGATTCGTACGGATTCAATTCTTTTCTTGAATTGTTCAGTTGCTGCAGACTCGTCCGGTCCCGCGACATGGACGGCCTTGATACGACGCCGGTTCGGGAAATCGTGATGAAGAAGGAGAACCAATTGCAAAGTGGCAATTTGGGGAATAAGTGCTCTGTTCCGGGGTATAAACGTGAAATTATCAGAAAGGCAGAGGCTTTGATAGAGGAAGAGCCAAAGAAGCCTTGGGTTGCACTCAAGACGAACTTGAAGAAGGTAAAGTACTTAACTTCAATGGCGGATGTTAGCTACAAGCAGAGGTACCTCTACGTCGACGTTGGGGCTCGAAATTACGGGTCTAGTATTGGAAGCTGGTTTGAGAAAACGTACCCGAAACAGAACAAGAGTTTCGAAATCTATGCAATCGAGGCGGATAAGACTTTTCACAAGGAGTACCGAACCAAAAAAGGCGTCACGCTCTTGCCTTACGCAGCGTGGGTGAGAAATGAGACCTTGTTCTTCGAGATCACTAGGGATCCGGGTAAGAAAATTGTGGAGAAATGTAGGGGAATGGGGAGGGTTCAGTCAGTGAGGCCTTCTTCAAGTTATGGGGACAATGTGGATAAGATCGAAGGGTTTGATTTCGCGGAGTGGTTGAAAAGCGTGGTTTCGGAGAGGGATTTTGTGGTGGTGAAGATGGATGTGGAGGGGGCTGAGTTCCATCTGATACCTAAGTTGATCGAGAGTGGAGCTATATGTTTGATTGACGAGATTTTTCTCGAGTGTCATTACAATAGGTGGCAGAAATGCTGCCCGGGTCAGAGGAGCCCAAAGTTTAAGAAGACGTACTGGCAGTGCTTGGAGCTTTTCACTAAGCTCAGAGAAAGTGGAGTTCTTGTGCATCAATGGTGGTGATACGAATGCACTTGTACTCTTGTTAGAAAGTTAGAATTCTTTCTGTTAGATGGTTGGTTATCCTTTGTAGTGACTCTTGCTAGGTCGGATTCTTGTTTCATTGTTTCTCGATTCTTTTATTAGTTCATATGTTCAAACGAAAAGTCCACGATGAAATTGTTCGTTCTTTTCCCCTGATTTGGTGTCGTGAGTTCTTGTTTACGCTCTACATTTGTTGTTATTTCGAAATGTAATGCTTACGCGATGTAAGATGAGAACAGATTCGCGTATTTCAGGGAGTTAGAAATGATGACACATTGAACAGAAAAAATAACTAGCCTATACTTACCAAAATAGGCCATAAATTGTAGTGAAAAGTGACCATTTTGTGCCGTTTCATCAGCTCTTAGGATTGCTCCGGGATATATATTCGGCTATTGCGCGCTCCCATTTCTACCATCTCTTACTTGCAGCCTTGTTTTGAGGAGAAATTGTGTTACAGCTCCTGCCCTCGGAAACTTCATCGCAACCTTCTTTACACAATTTCTCCTCGGATTCATGGTGATTTGAGGTTAAATGATGTTCTATAATGGTGTAAGTATTAGAGTATAAATTGATCAAATTAAGAATTACAAACCAAAGCGAAGTTTCACTCGAACTATAGGCAATTTGAAGAAAGACATGGATGAGAACTTTCATATTTTATCCAAGTTGAAAGTTACTCATGAGGAAAATACATTCATTCTCTTGTAGCAAATATCTACATGCATGCTACCCTTATCCTCTCACTGCCTAGTAGCCACCCAAACCCTGAATCTGGCATTGTCACCACGGACCCCTTGCTCTCGTCTTGGGGTCGGCAGTGGCCGTGTCAACCGTACCATCTTTTACTCTTCGAATCCCCTCCTTTCCTTCTATAATTTAACCCCGCACCCATCCCGACTTCCTATCTCTTCGTAAGGCCATCTCCAACCTATCCGGCCAGAGGACCATAGGGCCAAAAATAGCCCGAAATGACATGAAAATCGTCTCTAACCAAGGGCTGGCCAAAGAGCTCGTGGGCCCCACCGGGCCAAAAATACCAAATCAGGCCCACCGACTGGCCCAATTTTTTGAATCCAATGGCTAGCTGATGTCAGCGTGACGCCAGCTAGCAACAGCTAACTGACGTCAAGTGACCATTGGATTTGAATTTTTTTTTTATGGACAATTTTTAAAATAAAATATTAAAAAATTCCTATTTTTTCCCTATAAATACCTAAGCCTTTCCTACACCATTTCTCACATTATTTTCACCATTCCACACTATCTTACACCATTTCTTACCTCTTCCAACAATCTTCGCTTCAAATTTTTCAATAATTTTCAAATGGCTGGATATGCATTGAAAGGTAGGGTTTGGACCCAAAAAGAAGATGAAGCTCTTTACATGGCTTATAAATGGGCCTCCAAAGATAGTTTAAGGGGGAGTTCTCAAACAAGTGAAGATGTTTGGACTCGTACGTCCAAAAAGTACTATGAGTTCTACGAAGGCAGCACTCCACCGAATTCTTGAAACCACAAGAGTTGTTCTTCAAGATGGAAAAAAACATCTTCATCCAAGTTTGAATAAATGACATCAAGCAGTGTTAAAGGCTGAAAGCAGACATGAAAACAAAGGCAATTACTATGACGAAGTAAATGTTTTCACAAGTTATTTTAAATATTTAATTATATTACATTTTATTTTCATAAATTAATTTCCTTTAATTTTGTAATTATATTTTCTAGGTACGCCAAGCAGAGGAATTATATATGGAGGACAATTTGAAACCCTTTAATCATCACGGTTGTTGGGAAATTTGTAAAGGGTGAGTGTTATTTGAAAATTCACCTCAAGAAAGAGATACTCCTATGCCAGTTGTTGGGGATGAATATGAATCTCCTATCATTCAAGAAACAAGGGTAGAAAATTTGTCTTCGGGTGAAGGTTTCATACCTAGGGTTATGAGACGAAACAAGGCCCAAAAATTAAAGGAAAAGGGGAAGGCAAAGGATGATTACGCCTTTCAACAGGAAATGGCGACCTCATTACGATTAATGGCAAAGCAAAATGCCTTTGCCACGGAAGAAAGGAACCGTAGGCACGAAGAACGGGCAAAACAAATTCAAGAAGAGATGGATGATAGGAACATGCAAAGGAACACTTCGAATTACACTCCAATGAGTAAAGCCTATTTTGATAAAAAGAGGAAAATTATGGCCCGACGTGAGTTATTTACATCCAACTATAATCCTACAATGGCAGATGATGATGATTATAGACTTTAAATTTAAGTTGTTGTAGTTTTTAAATTTAAGTTGTAGTTTTTAAATTGAAGTTATTGTAGTCTTTAAATTAAAATAATAAATTATGTTTAGCCTATGACCCTTTGGCTCTCTCAGTTGGAGATGATTTTTTGTCACAGGACTATGTTGGGCTTATGACCCTTTGGTCCCTTGGTTGGAGATGGTAAGAAATATGGGCTGACATTTTTCATTAAAATATTAATTTCTTGGATGGCTATAGGGCTAAAACAAGCCTTCGGTTGGAGATAGCCTAACCTTCCTCCCCTTGACCAGCGCCTAATTTGCATTTTCTCTTTCCCGTCCTAACCCCCCCCCCACTCCCCACCCTGTCCCCTGGGCAACAGCCCTCCTTCCTCTTCCCTTACTCCATTTTGTTCACTCTTATGTGAGAAACAATTGTTAGACCAAGTCAAAGTTATCAAGAATCCATGGTGTTGCTTCTAATATCAACCAGTGAGGTTCCTTCCCTCGCAACAACAGTCAGCGCAATCCTGCCGTCAATGGGAAACGCTGCAATTCAAGTGGAGAGAGAATCACTTGTCAAATCTGTGGTAAGCCTGGACATCTTGCTTTAGATTGTTACCAGCGCATGAATGGTGCTTATGAATGACGTATTCCAACTAGACGTCTTACTACCATGGTGTCTTCACCAATTACCTTGAATCGACAACAAAATGGAACTTGGTTACTGGACACAGGAACCAACGCCCATGTCACTCCTGATATTCAAAATCTGGTAAATCCAAATGAGTACAATGGTAATGAAAATATCGGTGGTGTAGGTAATGATACTGGCCTTTCAATTTCACATTATGGTTTAAACAAAATTACTACTAAGTCTTGCTTATTTGAACTAAACAATATACTCCATTGTCCATCCGCCTCCACTAGCATTATCTCTGCCCATCAATTCACTATTGATAACCACTGCTACCTACTAATATTTCCTTATTTTTTCCTTGTCAAGGACCTCAAGACACGGAAGACGCTTTTTCGAGGGAGATGTGAGAATGGGTTGTACCCATTTCCAGGTGGCGGTGGATTATCCAAGTATCCTATTTCAATGTTCTTACGCGTTAGAGTCTCGGCCCAAAAATGGCATTCTCGTCTTGGTCACCCCGCATGTTCAATTATTAAGTTTTTAATTTCAAATAATCAAGTACCAAGACATGGTACTGCCGATGTAATGTTTTGTGATTCTTGTCCTTTGGGCAAGAGTACTAAACTTCCCCTTAGCAAGTCAGAGTCTGTGTCTCAATTTCCTGTGGAACTTTTAAATTCCGATGTGTGGTGTTCACCAATTATGTCAATTGAAGGTTTTCGTTATTATGTATTGTTTGTCGATGATTATTCTCGCTATTCTTGGATTTTTCCCATGAAAAACAAATATGAAGTATTTGGAATTTTTGTTACATTTAAGGCGCACGTAGAAAAAATGTTTAACACACCCATCAAAGCTTTTCAATGCAATGAAGGTGGTGAGTATAATAGTCAAGCCTTTTAAACATTTTCTTGCAACTTAGGGAATTTCACAACATTTTTCATGCCCAAAATGCCCTGAGCAAAATGGAATTGCGGAACGAAAACATTGCCACATAGTCGAAACTAGTGTTGTCATGCTTTCTTACGCTCACATCCTTGAGAAATATTGGTTTGATGCTTGTTTGGTGGCCACATACATAATTAATAGGTTACCAACTAAGGTTTTGTCTAATAAATCTCCATATGAAAAGCTTTTTCACCGACCACCGACATGAATTCTTTGAAGTATTTGGATGTAAATGTTTCCCTTGGTTGACACCCTATGCACGCAACAAACTTCAACCCAAGTCCAAGTCATGTGTTTTCTTAGGATATTCGTTGAATCACCAAGGATACAAGTGTTTAGATTTATCCACGAGACGAGTGTATTTGTCTCGCCACATATTATTCGATGAGGACTTCTTTCCATTCAAGGAACTTGCATCTCTTAAGGAAAACGTCTCCACAACAGGTAACTCTCCAACCTCTGAGCTTGTTTTTGACTTTTCAAACCCTATCCCTAGTCCACCAAATAACCAAGTCCTAGTCACACCCAATGACCAATCTGCCACTACCAATAGGTTACCCTATAATCAACCAATGCATGAACAACCTGCACCAAGTTTCCAACCTTTTTCTACTCCAAACCCTGCCCTTATTTCCAGCCTTAGTAAACCTCTACCAAATCAAGATGAGCAAGAAATAGTAGTTATTATCCCTGTGAACTAGAATCAATCACGACAATGTGTCCCCAATCGCGTGTTGGTTCATGATCCCCCTCCAAGCCATCCAATGACCACTCAGTCTAAAGTTGGGATACAAAAGCCAAACCCAAAATATGGACTGCATGTTAATACTGACAATCAAGTGGTTGAACCAACATGTTTTAGTCAGGCAATAAAGCATAAAGAATGAAGGACTGCGATGGCTCAGGAATTCAGTGCCTTGCAGCGTTGTGGTACGTGGACTCTTATACCTTACCATCATGCCATGAACTTGTTGCCAAACAAGTGGGTTTTCAAGATAAAGAGGCGTGCAGATGGCTCGATTGAGCAACATAAGGCAAGGCTTGTGGCTAATGCTTTTCATCAACAATTCAGGATCGATTATACGGAGACTTTTAGTCCAGTTGTCAAGCATAACACCATTAGACTTGTTTTGAGTTTGGCAGTTTCAAATAAGTGGCATGTTCGATAGCTGGACGTTCAAAACGAGTTTCTGCATGGGTATTTGAGTGAGGATGTGTACATGAGACAACCACCGGGTTTTGTTGATAAACAGTATCCTAACTATGTTTGTAAATTGCAGCGTAGTTTGTATGGTTTAAAACAGGCTCCTAGGGCCTGTTTTCAAAGGTTTTCAGATTTTCTCCTTCAGTTAGGGTTCCAAGAATCCATGTGCGATTTACTCTTTGTTCGTTTATAATCAAAGAGGAGTTTATTTGATTTTGCTTATTTACGTGGATGACATCTTACTCACAGGAAACAACAACACTCAAATGGCATGGTTGATAAAAAAGCTCAGCACTTTATTTTCTATGAAAGACTTAGGTCCTCTTAGTTTTTTCCTGGGTGTTGAAGCCACTTACGTTGGAAACAATATGCATTTGAGTCAATCCAAGTATGCCCTGGACCTGCTTCAACGAACAAAGTTTAAAGATGCCAAGCCTATTTCCACTCCAATTTCTGCAGGACAAAAACTGAGTGCTTATGTTGGTGAATCTTACAAGTATCTGGATCAATATCGCAGTGTTGTCGGAGCTCTGCAGTATTTAACCATCACGAGACCGAATCTCTCCTATGTTGTTAACCAGGTGTGCCAATTTATGCACTCACCCAAGGATACTCATTGGATGGCAATGAAACGCATCATGCTGTATTTGAATGCCACGTATGATCATGGTCTTGTTTATAAACCTGGAGATGTGGAACTGCATGCTTTTTCTGATGCAGATTATGCAGGCAATCCTGATACCCGCCACTTTACATGAGGTTTTTTGTATTTATTTGGGACCAAATCTGGTGTCTTGGAATTCAAAGAAACAGAAGACTGTCTCTCGGTCGAGTACGAAGGCCGAATATAGGAAACTAGCCTACATTGCTGTTGACCTATCTTGATTAAGGTCGTTATTCAAAGACCTTCATTTGCATCTTCATATTCCACACATATGGTGCGACAATGTCTCTTCAATATCCTTAGCTTCCAATCCCAATTTTCATTCGCGAACAAAACACTTGGAGGTTGATTATCACTATGTCCGTGAGAATGTGATTCGAAAATAGCTTGTGCTTAATTTTATTTGTTCTCAAGATCAAATTGCTTATTTGTTTACAAAGGGTTTGTCTTCCTCGCATTTCAAGCTTTTGGTGTCCAAGCTTCTAGTTGTTTCTTGGCCTGTCAGCTTGCGGGGCTGTCAGACCAAGTCAGAGTTATCAAGAATCCGGCTCATGTTTAAAATCTAAAGTCTGTTATTCAGGAATGTAGTCCTTATCCAAGGATAACTCTGATAGGTTCAGATTATTTTAAATGTTTTAAAGTTTGTTTTCACATATGTTGTATTATTCAAATTCAAATATTACCGTGTAACTAGGGATGATAAACCCCTGATGTAATCTCAAGATTATTTTAAATACATGCAACCTATCAGTTGATGGGTATGCAAATTCTGAGCAGGAAACCAGAGAGTCCTAAAGTTTTACAACAGTCCCATACATGGATTTGTTCATGAACACAATGAAAACGACATATCTAAATTATGATAAAAGCACATTTATTAATTCAGTTCTTCATTTTGGATTTAAGGTTTCAATTTGAAAAACTCTTTTGTTCTTGAAGTATCATGTTTTTGTGATGACACGCCCCGACCCCGATATTCCCGGAATACCAGGATAGGCACGTGTTGACCGACACCCGAGGGTGACGAAAGCCATTTATTAAATGAAAAAGCTGAGAATAAGGAATAAATGCGGGTTATGAATTTAAAAACAATGAATTAATAATTTAAGAACGTGTACATAGCACACAACTAAACCTAATCACTAAAAAGAATTAAGATAAAATTAAATCAATGAAGGAATGGGTCATACTCCGAAAGGACACGAAGATGCCGATGCGGAAGTGCCTTGATGCCGGGATTCTATGCCTCGTTTCTAAGACCTGAATGAGAGCGCAAAACAAGGGTGAGTGGACCAAGTTTATATACATACATAGTACGAAAACAGTTATGAACATACTAACCCCCACAGTTTAATAATGAAAACTACTAAAATAATAAGTGATAAGCTTTTCAGAAAACTCTAGCATGCCATAAAACAATTCATATATCCATCTGCAAATCAATCTCAGAAAATCATATCAGGAAGCATAACACAAGTTGTGCTGCTAGTGAGTGCACCGAATAATAATATCTCCCGGCCCAATGCCTACACCTAAATCTCTATGGCCTTCACCATGAGATAACTCCCTCCCGGCCCAATGCCAGTCTCCATGGTCCCTCAGCCTTTCGTTAGGGATTATTTCTCCCGGCCTCAATGCCAACACCAGATCCTCTCCCCCAGGCGGCATCGTGTTCACTAGGTACGCACAAAATACAATTCATCTCTAAATACAACTCCGTAGCATAGATTCATCGATCCTCTATACTACGAAGAGGTGTTCGAAAATCAGTTGAAACACATTCTTAGCATCCTATCGTCATCGATCAGATAGCCTACCAGAATGAGGGTTCTATATAAAATATGATATAATGAAAATAATTCAGAACATATATATATAATCACGTATAGTCAAATCATCATGCTTCCTATAAAGTATTCCTCAAATCAATCAATCTGCAAGGCATGCTATTTAAATATGCAATTCTATAAATAAAACATGTAATTTTTTAAGATGGTCCACTCACAGATACTCCGTAACAGCAGAATTGTGCGGAAAATGATTAAGGAAGTCTCCACTAGCAACTTCACCTAAGCACGAAAATGTACAATTTAATAAACTACCCAAAATATGGAATTTTAGGAAATGGAAATGGGTTTTGGAGTTGAGTGGGTTAGGGTCTAATAGGTGAAAAAAGGGTTTGGGCTTAAGCCTAAACCCATATTCACATGCACTGCACACACACAGAGAGCATGCATAAGCATACATTGCACACACACACACGGGGCATGCATAAGCATGCACTTCACACACACACATACACGCAGTACACACATACACATGCGCAGTTCACACATATACACACTTACACCCACATATGTAGCTCATATACACACACCTGCACAGCACATACATACACACCCACACGTGCACAACACATGCACACATAGATCACACATATACACTCACATACGCACACACTGTACACTCACTCTACATACACACAAGCTCACAAACACACACATGCACATCATGTATATGCATGCACGGCATGCACACACACACACTTATGACATACACACGCACACCACACAAAGCATAGCATACACAACACACACATGCACCATACATCATCACAAATACTTACACACACACACACTTGCACGGACCAAACATACAAACACACACACACATGGACATGCATACACACCTACACACACACGCACACCTGCACCCCGTACACACACACACACCCACGAACTCGCCGGAGTTCGTCGTCGGAACCGGACATGCATGCACAAAGGATGGTAAGAGTTAGGGCTTGAATAAAGGGTTCTAAAACCTCACAAATATACCTAAGAACTCACCTGGACGCACTGCAGCAGGTTTTGGGAAGAGATGGACCTCGAACTCGCCGGAGTTCATCGTCGGAGCTAGATTATTAGCATAGGGAAAAACTGAGATCAAAACCCTTGAGTTTTGTCATAAAACCAACATGCATAACCCAGAAATTTGAAGAAGGAACACACTTCTCACCTGGGTTCGAGTTTTAAAGCTTTGAAGCTCTCGGCTTCAATGGCAGAAAACTCCACAATGCTCTGATGGCGCATGCAAGGGTACCATTGAGTTCGTTAAGTCTCAAGGATTCCAAATATATAGATTTTGGGCTTGATTTTTTGTTGCTTCAAGGAGAAGAGGGGTTGGGAGTTCCCGGAGCTTAGAGAGAAAGGTTTCGAGAGTTTAGAGAGAGAGAGTTAGTATCAGACATTAGAGGGAGAGAGAGACTGGAAACCAAGATATAAAAATAAAGCGGGCCCCACGGCTCACCAATTAAAATTTAAAGAAATCATTTTGTTAAATAGAAAGTGGGTGTGGTTGTAACAATCTATCCCTCTTACAGAAATTTTGTCATCGAAATTTAAAACAACTTGCTACACTGAAAAACTCGAAAATAGGGAAAATAATATATATATATACACACACACACACACACGTAATGAAGAAATCAAGTCAGAGCGGTTGCACAAAAGGGAAAATGCCATCCCGTCGCGATCAGGTTGCAATGATTCCATCTTTCGTGCCTCCAGGCTCATACCTTCTTTCCCCATCAGTGTAAAAGTAGAAAACACCAAAATAGCTTAAGGTCAAAGTGAGTACGTAAAATACAGTAATGCCAAAATAGATAAGTAATAACATATAGGTCAAAACTCGAACCAACTTAAAACTGAAAAGAAAATATTTTCTCCAAAACATTTGTAATTACAAAAACAAATAACTAGTAATGGAAATTAAAATACTTTTACTGAAAAACCAAAACTGAAAATGAGAGTGGGTCTTGACAAAGCATGCAAAACATCACGTACTCCGAGAATAAATATGTCTTTGGGTCAAGTCCCAAGAATAACAATTCTGAGTCTGCATCAGTTGCTATAGACGAATCTTCTTGCCCACTTGCTTAACGAACCCAACAAATAAGCTATCTATATACCGGTCGACCGCCCGTGACATCGATCACACATTTTTTGTCTCGATAAGCAAGCAGTAATTTCCTGAGGATGAATAATTTCACACGTCGTAAATTCGATCCTACGAATACAAGCTCGCACAACTCCTCTATCAACCAATGTTGCATAGCAACTTTCATACCATGTCGCAAAAGTGTCATACCCAAACCAAACGAAACAAAAACGTTGTCGTCAAAACTCTAATTAGCACCAAGGATTCTATTCTTCTCAGTTCCTCCAAATGTGACCAGCATGTCCAAAATTCTGTCAACGAGGAACTCACTTGATAACCGTACCTTGAGATACCGATATGATGCCTATGAATTGTAGTAAGATGGTGATCAAACAATTCAGTATGAAGATACTGATGCAATCTGCTGATCACCCGCACTACAATCTTCACCAAACTTTTACCAAAAGACGACTCAAATCTCATACCCACATGGTACTTTTCCCGGTAAGTCTGATAAACTTATGAAAAGGTTATGCTCCCAACATTCTTGTCCAAATCGATAGAGTTGGGCGCACACTTCCACCGAATCCATCGATCGGGAATTCCTCACTAATTGAGCGAGAAACCATGTCGAAAAGGCTGAGAGAATACCTCAGAATTTGAGAGTCAAAACAAGTCCATTACAATCCAGAGTACAAGATATCAAGATTTGAACTAGAAACCATGCCGAGAACAAACATTTATTTATTTATTTTTTTTTGCCCTCCATATAATGTTCAAGCATGACTCAGTTCACATTGAGAAACAAATAAGCAAAGGAAGGTAAAGATGCAGAAATAGAAGTCACTGTTTCTGATTATTGGGTAAATCATCATAGTAAGGTCAACTAATTTCTTAGCCAAAAGGAAATAGGTCTAAGCTCAAGAATAGTTAAGAACTGATAATAAGATTTGACGAGGCCAAAGGCATTTCGAGATTCACAATACTTTGTGAGAGTTGTTTCGAAGTTCAGAAATTAAACACAGAACCGAACCTCTGAATCAACAGAATGACGAAGAAGAAAAATACGAAGCAGCTTGCGTAATCATGCAATGACACGATTGGCTACCTTAAAGTGATATACTTGAGCAAACCAAAGCTCAATGAGTCCAGAGAAGTTTAGAGTAAAGCTCGATCTTCGTACAACGATGAATGTGGTAAAGTCTCAAACCATCACACTGAAAATTACAAGGCTGAAAAGTTAGTGGACAAGAGCACTGGTTAATTGGGCTACAAGCAAGAGGCTAAGTTCACCTTTACCGAAAAACACATGAATAAGGAGCTAGGGTCTATCACCGAGTACCAGACTTGGTGAAATTCAAGGAATCTGTTTATCCAAACCAGGCTGGATCTTCATCGTCCAAGTGCAACTACCATAACAACAAGGATCGCAACTCCTGTTTGGAAATTGATGAAAATATCGTCTGTTATCGAGGAGTTTCCCAAGAAAGCAATTAATGCAAACAAAGTCAGCACTTGAGGAATTTGATGTGAAGCTGACGGCCAATGATTAGGAAACTTAACTTCGTCGTTGGATTAAAGAGGAAGGTTATCGATATAACAATCGCCGAGAATTGTTCTAAAGATTTACACGAATTTCTTCAGTGGTAATCAGTTCGAGAACATTGATTCGACTCCACCAATTACCATTTACTAATTGTCGTCACAACTAACACTTACTCGCTTCCTCTAACAAGCACTTTGAATGTTTCAAACAAATTCTAAGAATTATGACTCTACCCGCTATTCCTAAGGAATGCACGCCGCAGAGTATTGACCCGATGTTGAAAGTCGTCCAGCAAACCAATTCGTCACCTATGAGGGACAATCCCGACATGAACTTTTGTATTTCAACCAGAATGAGACAGTGCAAACAGAGACAGATTTGCACAATTGCGCCAAAAGACAACAAATTCGGAAGTCTTGACATCCGAATGACGTCATGACAGGCACACTATGAGAGTTAAGGAGAATCCTAAGTATGCTCTGAACAAAACATGCTCTGATACCAATTTGACACGCCCCGACCCCGATATTCCCGGAATACCAGGGTAGGCACGTGCTGGACGACACCCGAGAGTGACGAAAGCCATTTATTAAATGCAAAAGCTGAGAATAATGAATAAATACGGGTTATGAATTTAAAAACAATGAATTAATAATTTAGGAACGTGTTCAGAGCACACAACTAAACCTAATCACTAAAAAGAATTAAGATAAAATTAAATGAATGAAGGAATGGGTCATACTCCGAAGGGACAAGAAGATGCCGATGCGGAAGTGCCTTGATGCCTGTATTCTATGCTTCGTTTCTAAGACCTGAATGGGGGCGCAAAACAAGGGTGAGTGGACCAAGTTTATATACATACATAGTACGAAAACAATTATGAACATACTAACCCCCACAATTTAATAATGAAAACTACTAGAATAATAAGTGATAAGCTTTTCAGAAAACTCTAGCATGCCATAAAACAATTCATATATCCATCTGCAAATCAATCTCAGAAAATCATATCATGAAGCATAACACAAGTTGTGCTGCTAGTGAGTGCACCGAATAATAATATCTCCCGGCCCAATGCCTGCACCTAAATCTCTATGGCCTTCACCATGAGATAACTCCCTCCCGGCCCAATGCCAGTCTCCATGGTCCCTCAGCCTTCCGCTAGGGATTATTTCTCCCGGCCTCAATGCCAACACCAGATCCTCGCCCCAGGCGACATGGTGTTCACTAGATACGCACAAAACACAATTCATCTCTAAAATACAACTTCGTAGCATAGATTCATCGATCCTCTATACTACGAAGAGGTGTTCGAAAATCAGTTGAAACACATTCTTAACATCTTATCGTCATCGATCAGATAGTCTATCAGAATGAGGGTTCTATAGAAAATACGATATAATGAAAATAATTCAGAACATATATATATATATATATATATATATATATATATATATATATATATAATCACGTATAATCAAATCATCATGCTTCCTGTAAAGTATTCCTCAAATCAATCAATCTGCAAGGCATGCTATTTAAATATGCAATTCTATAAATAAAACATGTAATTTTTTAAGGTGGTCCACTCACAGATACTCCGTAACAGCAGAATTGTGCGAAAAATGATTAAGGAAGTCTCTATTAGCAACTTCACCTAAGCACGAAAATGTACAATTTAATAAACTACCCAAAAGATGGAATTTTAGGAAATGGAAATGGGTTTTGGGGTTGAGTGGGTTAGGGTCTAATAGGTGAAAAAGGGGTTTGGGCTTAAGCCTAAACCCATATTCACATGCACTGCACACACACACACACAGAGCATGCATAAGCATGCACTGCACACACACACACACGGCATGCATAAGCATGCACTTCACACACACACATACACGCAGTACACACATACACATGCGCAGTTCACACATATACACACTTACACCCACACATATGTAGCTCTCATACACACACCTGCACAACACATACATACACACCCACACGTGCACAACACACGCACACATAGATCACACATATACACTCACATACGCACACACTGTACACTCACTCTACACACACACAAGCTCATAAACACACACTTGCACATCATGCATATGCATGCACGGCATGCACACACACGCTCACGACATACACACGCACACCACACAAAGCATAGCATACACAATACACACATGCACCATACATCATCACAAATACTTACACACACACACACACACGCTTGCACGGACCAAACATACCAAACACACACACACGGACATGCATACACACCTGCACACAAACACGCACACCTGCACCCCGTACACACACACACACCCACGAACTCGTCGGAGTTCGTCGTCGGAACCGGACATGCATGCACAAAGGATGGTAAGGGTTAGGGCTTGAATAAAGGGTTCTAAAACCTCACAAATATACCTAAGAACTCACCTGGACGCACTGCAGCAGGTTTTGGGAAGAGA
This sequence comes from Malus sylvestris, assembly GCF_916048215.2. Lineage (NCBI taxonomy): Eukaryota > Viridiplantae > Streptophyta > Magnoliopsida > Rosales > Rosaceae > Malus > Malus sylvestris. The sequence goes on along the minus strand of NC_062270.1, from coordinate 4,841,851 downwards.
TGGACCTCGAACTCGCCGGAGTTCATCGTCGGAGCTAGATTATTAGCATAGGGAAAAACTGAGATCAAAACCCTTGAGTTTTGTCATAAAACCAACATGCATAACCCAGAAATTTGAAGAAGGAACACACTTCTCACCTGGTTCGAGTTTTAGAGCTTTGAAGCTCTCGGCTTCAATGGAAGAAAACTCCACGATGCTCTGATGGCGCATGCAAGGGTACCATTGAGTTCGTTAAGTCTCAAGGATTCCAAATATATATATTTTGGGCTTGATTTGTTGTTGATTCGAGGAGAAGAGGGGTTGGGAGTTCCCGGAGCTTAGAGAGAAAGGTTTCGAGAGTTTAGAGAGAGAAAGAGTTAGTATCAGACATTAGAGGGAGAGAGAGACTGGAAACCAAGATATAAAAATAAGGCGGACCCCATGGCTCACCAATTAAAATTTAAAGAAATCATTTTATTAAATAGAAAGTGGTGTGGTTGTAACATGTGATGTTATCTTTTAAGTTTCGTTGACAAAGTAATTTTCAAATATATCATATTAATGTCCCCCAAAATTTTATACATTTTAAAATGAAGTAATTAGGTTTTCATCCTTATTTTTACTACTCTATTGATTAAAACCTTATTACTTTTCAATTTTTGATCAAGGTCCTTTGTATTAATAATATCATTAATTATTTCAATAATAAAATAATTTTTATTTCTAAATATATTCATTTAATATTAAAAATATTACAATTAGTATATTTATATTTATGGCTAAATTTTTTATCATATATTTTTATTTTTAGTTTGTACCCATTTTTAATTTGCAACCCTTTTTTAATTTGTACCAATTTTCCTTTCAGTTTTAATTTGTACCCATATATTAATTTCTTTTTGTGCACATATTTTTTAAAGTTTTATTTGTATTGTACCCATATTTTTTTATTTATTTGTACCCATTTTTATTTTTGCTAAATGTACCCATTTTGAAGAATGTATCCATGTTTTGATACAATAATTTTTTGGTTATTTTTTATGAATGTACCCATGTTTACACACACACACAATAGTATATTTATATTTTAATATTTTTAATCCCACAAATTATGGTTTTTTATTTAAAATCTCATTACTATAAACAACTATAAATTTTAATTTTTAATTTAAAAAATATAGTAACGTACATAGAAATAAATTATCAATTAATTTCAGGGACTTGGATCAAAAATTGAAAACCAACAAGGTTTCAGTCAAAGACTATTCATAACTAGGGACCGCATCCAAAGTCTCCCTTTTAAAATTAAGAAACTGAAAAACAAATTAACATGTCACCCAGCTTCAATTTTCATGAACATAACAAAGTCAAAGATGTTATTTGCATAGTCAATATTTTTTCAACTCTCACACGAAATAAGGTTTTATATGGTTTTACAAAGTATCTCTTATATAATTCTAGAAATATGTTTCTTTTCTTTTTCTGACAATTGGTGATAAGTCACGGTTATCAACCTATTCTGGAAACTATGAAGACTCATAGAAGCATTCAACCTCTCGCTGACCACAAGTCTGACTTTCACAGTAACAACGGATTTCGAAATATGCTTCTTTTATGTGATGACGATCTTTCTTAGCCAACTCATTCATTCTGTATAACCCACTTTCTACAGAAAAGTCAATGCCAGTCAAACTAACATATTAGCAACCTTGATGAAGAATCTGACGTCACAGATTCAATCTTATCAAAGCTCGACAAAATATAAATATAAAAATAAAATAACAACAAAACACACAAATTATCAACTACTTAACCACACCATATTCACCACTAATGGGCGTTTTTATTATTATTAACTAACTTGCGAGTAAACCCTATACCAAGCCTGCATATAACCGACTTTGGTTGCCTTGGAATTCGATCTTCTATTCATCTGTCCATTCAATCGCTTGGAATTTAAACAACTTTGGCTTCTAGACATTCAGAGCCTATGCTGGAAGGTTAATATTGGTTTCATTACTGTTTCATATCCCTAGTATTATATAACAATATTATCTATCTTGGACTTTGCAGAAGGGAAGGCCAAACTTACATTCCTTCCTTTGCCTTTCTGATAAAAAAAGAGAGAACACAAGGGAGGCTTCAGGGCACGAAACCATGGCGACTCATACGGCGACCAACCTAACCAGTTCGGAAACGAGAGTTACTGAGTGTACCGAGTTCCCTCCTAACGTTCATTCGCCAGGCCTGTACTCGGGAAACTACACAGATAGGGATCATCAGATGTATACCCTTCCAAATCTGGAGATACAGATGGTTTTAATTTTTATCATCACCCAAGCCTTCTATTACGTTTTTCGCTATTTTGGAGTTCCAAGGTTCAGCTGCCAAATTATAGTAAGTGCTTCTTTCCCCCTGTGTTATTTTGATACAACTATTTATATCACATTTACTGAACGTATTGTAGATTAATCTATCATAAAAGTCGGCATTCCACGTATATGTGAGAATGGATAGCAATGCACATACGTATGGCTTTACTCTTCTGGCATGTATCATGTATTAAGCCAATGATCATTTGGCATTCCACATCTACAAATAATTTTGTTGACAAACTATGAATCTTGATCACACAATCAAACAAATTTAAGATATTATTAATTCAGATTCACAATCCAAGCCATATAATGTGGCAAGAGAATATTCCTGTGTTTTAATTATTTTTTGTGCTGTAATATATGGGAAGAGTTAGTACTTCGAAGATTACTTGAATTGCTACTGATCCCCTAAATGATTTCTTGTGATATAGACCGGCATAATCCTCAGCCCCACACTCCTTGGGCACTACAATTTCTTCAAGAACTTCTTGTTTAATGTAAACAGCCAAGAATCACTTGGTCTTCTGGCTGAGTTGGGTTATGGGCTCTTTATGTTTCTAGTTGGAGTGAAAATGGATTTGGGAATGATAAAAAGGACAGGGAAAAAAGGCTTGTACACTGGTGTTGCATGCGTCGTGGCGCCTTTGCTAGTCAGTATGGCTGTCCAAGCCACGCTCAACGCTAAAATGTTCAGCCTAACCCGTCACGAACGGTTCGAACTTCCATTCGTAACTCAGTTACATTCAATTACTCCATTTCCGGTTGTGGCTTGCCTTCTTGAGGAGCTGAAAATTCTGAATTCGGAGATTGGTCGATTAGGCATGTCTGCCGCATTAGTCAGTGACATGATCAGTGTGTTCCTTCAATTTATGGGGCAGGTTGCTAGAATTGGAAAAGTGTCTATTGAACCAAGGGACATGATAACAGCCATAGCAATAGCCGTTGGCTATGTTACCATTGTTATTATCATAATTCGACCAATAATGTTGTGGATGATCAGGCAGACCCCGGAAAATAGGCCTGTCAAGAAAGGCTATGTCAATATGACCATCATCCTTGTGCTCCTGTCCGGCCTGTTTTCGCATCTTTATGGTCAGGGTTTTTATTTCGGCCCTTTTATATTTGGTTTGGCTGTTCCAGCCGGACCACCATTGGGATCAGCTATTGAAGAAAAGCTCAACATGTTCGTTTCTGATGTGTTGCTTCCCATCTTTGTGACTACAAGTGCTATGAGGACAAATTTTTGGTCCCTTGACCATTTCTTAACTGACCAATTTGCACAAATCAATGGAATCCTCATGCTCGTCGCTCTCGTGACCAAATTCATAGCCAGTCTGACTGTTCCCTTGTACTGCAAAATGCCCTTCGTTGATGCATTATCAATTGCTTTCATTTTGTCCTGCAAAGGCATTGTCAACCTTGCCTCCTATACCGACTTCAGAGACAGTCAGGTACGTAGTCCGTCTCTTTCTATACCCAGAACCCTTTTGTCTCTAAGTTAACTTAAAAGTAATGCTGGAGGGACATATTTTCTAATCACATTAGCTAACCACGTGATATTGTGACATTTAATTGTTGTATCTGTTAATAACTAGACACGATAATTGATGTGATGAGTGTCAAATGAAATGAACTTATTCATCATTTCATGTGATGAACTAATGCGGTAAGAAAATATATGCGACTCCGATGCTTTTTTTTATCTAATTTTTTTTTCTTGTGCAGGACATCAGTGAATCAGCATTTGCTTTGGCGATGACTAGCGTCATTGTGACTGCGACTCTTATGCCCATCCTGGTGAATTTCTTGTATGATCCTTCAAGAAAATACGCCGGCTACCAGAGAAGGAATATGATGCATTCGAAACCCAATTCTGAGCTCAGAATACTTGCTTGCATTCATAGGTCAGCTAACATGCCTGCACTCATCAATCTACTTGATGCAGCATGTCCATCTAGAGACAACCCGATTGCTGTTTATGTTCTTCATCTCATTGAATTAGTGGGCAGAGCCTCTCCTATTTTTATCTCCCACCAAATGCAGAAAAAATCTACTTCCAATACTTCATACTCGGACAATGTCATTCTTTACTTCAATCACTTTCTTAGAGAAAATCTTGGTGCTGTATCTTTAAGCATCTTCACAGCAATCTCTCCACCAAAATACATGCATGAAGACATATGCACCCTAGCATTGGACAAACTTTGTTCACTAATTGTGCTCCCATTTCACCGAAGATGGTCAATGGACGGGTCAGTGGAATCAGAAGACAATAGCGTAAGGAACCTGAATTGCAGTGTCTTAGAAAGAGCCCCATGTTCAGTTGGAATCCTTGTAGACCGCGGCCATTTAGGACAGTCCACCTCCATTGTTGCACCCGAGTCATCCTTCTCTGTGGCTATAATCTTCTTGGGAGGGAAAGACGACAGGGAAGCATTGTCATTTGCCAAGAGAATGGCAAACGACTCCACAATAAGCCTAACAGTGATCCGACTTGTTGCCGCAAACTCTGTAGCTTGTACGGATTGGGATAGTGTACTTGATACCGAGGAAATGAAGGGCTTTAGATATAACGATGTGGGTGAGGGTTTTGTGATATACTTGGAGGAGGTTGTGAAAGATGGGCCTCAGACGGCTTTAGTGCTTCGGTCTATGGTGGATGAGTTTGACCTAATTATAGTTGGGAGAAGGCATATGGTGCAGTCCCAGCAGACGGCAGGGCTTTCGGAATGGAGTGAATTTCCGGAGCTAGGGACTCTAGGTGACTTGCTTGCATCACCAGACATCAATTGTAGAGCTTCAATTCTGGTGATACAGCAACAAAGGATGATGACATAACGCCTTCCCCTTGTTGGCCAAGAGGAAGAGTTATGTACAAAGTTATGCACTTATATATGTCCAAATGCATTATTCATAATTGGAAATCTAGATTTAGCCAAATTGACTAGATCAATGTGCTCTTCTTATGCACTCAAATTGAATTTTTCTCCCCTTAGTTTAAAAGGAAAACTAATGAAAAGAGTTTCAAAACTTTGAGTTTTAACAAAAAACCACCCACTAACTTTATTTAATGATAAGGACAAGAGAAAGAAAAAAGATAAAAAAAAATACCTAACAAAAGTGCGTGCAAGCCCTGCACCTCTATCAATACGTGATCCACCACTTACAGAGAAGAACAATATGAGGAATGATTTTTTCAAACCGTCTGTCGGTAGTCTTTTTCCAATCAAAGGTCCATCTCTCTTCAAATCTCTTAGAATTCAACTCTATTTCATTCTCCAGTTTCTGAACATCCAAACATACCTCAAAGTCCTATTGATTCAAGCAAATGAAGATCAACAAAGCCTGCGATTTCCATACACTTATGTCAATACATGGTCCGCCACCGTGACGACGATGATGGTGATCTTCCTACTCATCAGACTGATCTGAAGGGATGGACCCATCATTCGCATCCCCATGTTGTAGTTAGACATGATCTGTGAAACCCCACCCCTAAAATTATTTGTAATTTCACACTTTTCTTAAAAATTTAGGAAATTACATTTTATTACATCTCACTTTCTACCTAACCTCTTTTTAGATTCTCCTCCTCTCTCTACCTGCCATGTGGCAGCCCCCTAACCCATCCCATTATCCTCTCTCTTCTCCCCGAACTCTTTCTCAACTCACTCACACACTCTCTCTCTTTCTTGGATCTCTCTCATGGACACTATCCCTCTCTCCCTTCCTGGCGACACCCAAGACACCCCACTCCCCAAATCAAAACACCCCAGCGACCTCACCACTACCACCACTCTCGCAAGGACCTCATTTCTCTCTATCGTCTCCATGAAGCACCAGGAACACAAAGAACCTCCAGCGAGCCGTGGTGTCCGAGCTTGAAATTCGACCACCTCCGGCCATTCCATAGTGTATCGAAGGTACCAATCACTCTTTTTCGTCTCTATCTTCATTTTAGTTGTTAGATCGTAGATTAAATGGGCAAATCGACGTCGACTGGAGCTCGGAAGGCTCCAGCCTTCGTTCCCAACGAAAAACGGGTCATACGACCCAAACCCGAAACCCTTAGGAACCCAACGTAGGCCTTTGGGCCTAAGACCCTTAGGCCAGGCTTCCAAGCCTAAGGCTCGTGAAATCAAACCCAAACCCTTTAGAACCTTTTGGACCCTAGGCCTTCGGCCCAAGCCCAAACCTGGTCTAACCTAAAACCCAGGCCGCGCGTGAGACCGAGCGAGTGCCAGCGCAGGTGATTTTTCAGGCCAACTTTCCGAAAACTTTTCTCGGCACGTACAGCGGCGCGTGGCAACGCATGAGAGTACGTGTGGCGGCGCGTGGGGGTACCCGATGTGCCCTTTTATGTTTTTCGATGTCCTGAATCCGTTTATGAAGTCTGTTTTCCGAAATTCAATCGTTTGAGTATAGTTTTATTAATTGGACCCTTTATGTGCTTAGGTGCAATTACTAGTGGCGTTTCCGTCCCTTCTTTTTTGTACGACTCTTCGACGACGGAGTATCTGTGAATGGACCCCTTCTAAAATGCATGTTTTAATAGTAGAAATGCATACATGAAAAGTATGATTTAATGGTTACGTTTTATGAGTAAATTAGATTTACACTTTATAATTATCAAGCTTTACTGAGAATACTTTGGAATACCATACTTTATCGAATTTAAGTTCTTTGTAGTATATATGATGGATGACTATATACTATTTATGAACATGTTTTTACACTTCTTTGTAGTATATATAATTGATGACTATATGCTATGAAGATGTTTTTGTTTTTGAGATATATGTACTTATGTTGGAAAGAATATATTCAATGTTTTGTGCGTATCTAGTGGTCACTGTTCTGCCTACGGGTAATTGTTTTGCCTACGGGCGTATGTCATGCCTACGGGCGTATGTCACGCTTACGGGCGATTGTTCTGTCTACAGGCGTTTGTCCTGCCAATGGTCGATTGTTTTGCCTACGGGCGTATGTCCTACCTACGGGCGGATATTCTACCTACGGGTGTGTGGCGGTCCTGCCTATGGGCGATTATGATACCACTAGATAGCACCACTATATATGATTTATGTTTAATGAAAGGTTTTACGGCATGCTAGGGTTTTCGAAAAACCTATCACATATTATGCTATTAGTTTTCATAAACTTTGGGGGTTAGTATGTTGAATAACTGTTTCCATATTACTTATATATCAACTTGGTCCACTCATGTTTGTTTACGCCCCCTCAGGACATAGGAACGAGGGGTACGATCCGAGCTATGAGGCATTCCCCTACCAATGATATCATATCATCCTCTCTACTTTCACATCTATTGTAATAGCACCTCTCTATTTAACCTTTCACTTGTACTCTGGATTAGTTGTATGCTCTTAACATATCATGCATTATCATTATATTCATTGTTGGCAGTCGAATATTATTATTGTATTTTGTAAGACTTATATTTGAATATTACTTTGCATAGTTACAAGCGAAATTTATATGCATGTTTCACAAGTTCTTAGCATATGCATTCATTAAATGGCTTGCGTCACCCTCGGGTGTCAGCCAGCACAAGGCCATCCTGATGTCCCTGGGACATCGAGATCGGGGCATGTTAGATTGGTATCAGAGCATACTTAGGACTTCATTATTCCATTTGGTAATCATAATCTTTCGTTCTTCTAAATCTTGTTTTCCTTTTATTGGATCCTACTGGTGGGAATGTACCTCAACGACCTCGTTCTGATGTTGGGATAGTGCTAGTAAACTCTTGTGATGCCTTATTCCTCCTCCATGATTTAATAAGAATTTCAAGCTCCCAACTCCAACTGTTATGTTGATGGTACGATGGAAATTATGATCCTAAGAGGAAAGTTGTTGTTGCTGCTCACCTTCAACTTCTTTTATGTGGAAGTTTCTGTGGCAGTTGCAGGCAGAGCAGCTGAGGCCCTTGATAGCTTCAATGGTGCCATATTTCTCCATTGGGCATGAATTCGCCACAGCCATTCGTAGCAATCCCTCCTATAGCTACTGCATGGTTCTTGAGACACTCCTTGTTCCTCACCCCATTGTGCCCAACTTTTTTATTATCAAAAGTGTTGTGTTTGTAGGGCACAACATTTGCATTTGGTGGAGAAGAAGAGGAAGTTGCAGATGGGCGGACAATAGAAGAAAATTAAGTAATTAGTTTAGAAAGTTAAAAAATTGACATGATACAGAGAAAATTTGATGAGTATCGAAGAAAATTAGAAAAAGAAAATGTGTTTGGAAGGTGAGAATGTGCCAAGAAAATTCAAGAAGAGGAGAGAGAAGAATGTAGTACAATTAAATTTCATAAACAGTGTAGTACCGTTAAGTTTCTTAAACAGTCTAGCACCATTAAATTTCATAAACAATGTAGTATTGTTAAGTTTCATAAACAGTGTAGTAAGTTTCATAAACAGTGTAATACTGTTAAGTTTCATAAACAGTGTAGAGAGTTTCATAAATAGTTTGTGTGAGGACGTATGGGTTCGCGAGTCAGATTTTTTAAAAATATTTTAATATTAAAATTATGTATTTTTCATAATATTTTAAGTTTTTTGTCATTTTTATTACTATTAAAAAAAAAAAAACTTCCCACACCCACATTCTTTATCACTCTCTTCCTCTCTCCTTCTATTTCAAAAACAAAAATAAAAAATTTTCTCACACACTTTGTGTGTGCCCATATGCTAGTTAAGTATAAAATATTTGTTTGGTAACCCGAAAAATATATACATATATGTAAAAAGTTTGGTAACCCAAAAAATAGCTTGGTTTTGTTCAAGTATATATACAGACATATAAATAGACTCAAATTAGTTTCAAAAATAGATTGAATATAATTTGTCAAAACATTAGGGAGCGCTTTTGGCTCTTTCAAAAGCACAACCAAACGAGCCCTTAAACTGATACCAGTAGCTTTTATACCAAAATTGTCATTACTTATATAGATATACATATACGCAGAACAATGGTTACTTTAGATTAAGGAAAAATTAGTATCTGGTCCCTAGTTTCTAATGTTCATTGATTAAACCTTATTAGTTTTAGATTTTGATCAAAGTCCCTAACATTAATATATTAATGAATTACATGTAAGTTACATTATTTTTATATAAAAAAATTAGTAATTGATTTAGAGTTTTAATACCCACACCCTTATTAAACTCCTAATTAATTTTCAAATTAAACATTTCCCAAATATTAAAAATAAAATTAGAATAAGTTTGTACCCATAAATTTTTTATAAAAAATTTTCAAATTATATGTATCCATTTTTAAATATACCAATTTGTTAAAAATTTACCCTTTTTTTAATATAAAATGTACCCATTTTTTACATAAAATTTCATTCAATCTTTTCTCTAATCCATTTTTAAACTTATATGGGTACATTCGATTTCGTTGATTCGAGAATGTATCCATGTTAAGTTTAATAGAAGAAATTTAATAATGTTATTAAGCCTAATATCTTTTTTTTTTTTGTGCTTACCCATGTTTTGGTACAATAATTTTTTGGTTAGTTTTGATGAACGTACCCATGTGTGTGTGTATATATATATACACACAATATATTGGAGAGTATAATTCATCTTTAATATTTTTAATCCCATAATTATGAGTTTGATTTAAAATCTCATTAATATAAATAACTACAAATTTCATTTTTAATTTAAAAATATAATAACCTACATAGAAATATATTATTACATTAATGTCAGGGACTTCGATAAAAAATTAAAAATTACAAAGGTTTCGGTCAAAGAACATTAGTAATTAAGGACCGCATCCAAAATGTCTCTTAGATTAACCTCGTACAACTTGTAGATGAACTGATGATTCCTTTCATCTCACATAACAAAGTAGCCCACATAGCATCCTGTAAAGCTGGAAAGAGACTTAACATCAGCATCATATATAAGCAGCGCATAGCCTGCCCTCATCATTTTTTGAAGGGGGAAAACTCAAACACAACTATATCCTCCACACCACCACATCTTTCCTAACCCTAACTTTGCACGTCATAAGTTACTAAAGAAGAAATCATGTTTGTTTCATGATGCAAACCCATCTTATATCCCTGCCCTCTCTCTCTCTCTCTCTCTCTCTCTCCCGTTTCTTACTGGAGTTTGAAGCTCTTGATGAGGTCCCTATTTATACTTGTATAAGACTTGGTAATTAAGAACCAGATAAATATATATAAAGAGAAAGTCGGCAACTGGATAGTAGGAGCTGGCGACTTGATAGAGAAGAACAAATAAGGCAGGTACAACTAGCTAATATATAAGGCTTGGGTTTCTCATCATCATACAAAGCACGAGCTTTGAAGTGTTAAAGAATCAAATAGAAGGTGGAGGTGTCTCTCAAATGAAAACCGGTATGCCACCTCCAGTTAAAGTACTGGTGTGCTCTCCAAGTAGTCCTTACTCATTTATCCTTTTTAAATTGCAAGCATGCCCTTAATTTCTTTCATTTGGTCATCACGTGCAGACCATAAAGCAAGTTTTGTGTAAACAACATTACAATTAATTGTAATTCCACAAATATATTATATATATGGGTAGGAGTACTTGAATACATAATGTACGCCCGGTAAAATTTAATTTAGTAAATATATAGTTAATCACAATATATAGGTATTATAATTATATTTAAGTAACTGAAGTTTTTTGAAATTTCACAAAAACCAATCATATGCAGTTGGTGTCACACCTAATATTGAAACGTTTCCCACCTGTAAAGCCCAATGGTGAGTACGGTTGAACCAAACCTGTGGTGAACAGTTAATATGAAATATGGCCTTCAAATAAAGGCCAACGCTCAATAAAGACCCAGCACAAAGGTTTGACCAACCCGCATCATCCTCCTATCCATCACCTCCATACTTAGCTTCATCCAAGCTTTTACTCTGTGTCTCTCATCCATGTATGCATGCAAACCCTACGTCCATCTCTCTCTCTCTCTCTCTCGATAACATTTTGGGTGAGGTTTCAAGCCTGAGCTTCTGGACGATTCGAACGCAATGGTTAAGGCAAATGCATTGAGTAATCAGACCTGGGTATGTCAGGTTCGGAAATTATCAAGACCAAAAGGCTATTTTTTCGGTGATAGCCCTTTAAACTTCGATACTCCCCTTCTTTACGTACAGCTTTCCATATCTGCCTTACTCGCCGCTTTCCTCCAATTCATTCTCAACCCTCTTGGCCAGACTGCTTTCATACCACAAATGCTCGTACGTTTCTACCTACGCTTTCTTTTTTCCATTTTCTGGAAGTCGCTATTCCCACCTCAAAAACACTATTTTGATTAAATTACTCAGAATATAGTGCAGGATGACAAATTGGGAGTGTGAATAACTGCGTTCCCTTTTTCTCTGTATTGATTTTGTTAGCTTAAAATTGTACCAATTTATAGTGTTTGGTACATTGTATATTGTCGTATAATATATATACATGTCAATACAATTGACAATGCATCGGGTATTGTAAATTAGTATCCATTATCAAGCACTCTTTTCTGTCAACCTAATTTGTATGTTATGCATCAGGCAGGTATTATACTGGGACCATCAGTCATAGGATCAGGCAATGCCTTTGCAGATACAGTTTTCCCACTGAAAAGCTTTTACATCAGCCAAACCTATGCGTTATTTGGTGTCATGCTGTTTCTCTTCCTAGTTGGAGTTAAAATGGACATAAGTTTGGTGAAGCAATCAGGAAGGAAAGCCGTGGTCATAGGCCTCTCGTCTTTCTTCGTCCCTTTGATCCTCAACATCAGCTTCGCTTTTATCCTACGAAAGACAGTCGCGATGGAAACAAACCTACGAAAGTCGATCATCATCATCGCGGTGTTTCAATGCCTAAGCTCGTTCCACGTCATCGCCTGCCTCTTGGCCGATTTGAATCTCCTCAACTCGGAGATTGGGAGATTGGCTGTGTCTTCATCAACAGTCAGTGGGGTGCTATCTTTGATTTGGGTCAGTTTGGCCTTCACAATAAGGCAAAGCAACATTTCAAAAAAGGATCTTAGTCTACCCTTTATGGGGTTGAGCTTGTTTTGCATGTTCATCCTCATAGTCTACATTTTGAGGCCTATAATGTTATGGATAGTTGCACAAATTACAGATAAAGGAAGATCCATGAAAGATAGCTACATTTTTTCAGTATTTATCATGATAATGGTGTGTTCTTTTCTTGGTGAGGTTGTGGGCCAGCACTTTATAATGGGGCCCATGATTTTAGGGTTGGCGGTGCCAGATGGGCCACCATTGGGATCAGCTTTGGTTGAGAAACTTGACTCCTACGTCTCATCGATTCTGTTGCCGAGCTACTTTGTGCTCACTGGTGCAAGGATTAATTTCTCCATGATAAGGATGAAGACTGTTTGGATTGTGGAGCTATTGGTTATGAGTAGCTTTTGTGGTAAACTTGTAGGAACTGTGGTGCCTTCTCTCTATTTCAAAATGTCTCCTGCCGATTCACTTTCACTAGGGCTTATCATGAGTGCTCAAGGCATCCTTGACGTTATAAATTTGAACCATGCATTGTTACTCTTCGTAATTATCTCCACTTTTTAACTATAACTTATGCCCTATGCTTTTCCCCTATTCCTATTGCATGATACTTTATATATATAAATAGAAAAACCGAAAACTGACCTTTTAATTAGGGCAATGCAAAATACCGAAACAGATTTTATGTGTCACAATGTTTCATTTATAATTCATAGATAAGCACGTAAACTCTCAACCTTGTTTGTTTCTAATAGATACGATACTTTCATACTCTCATTCTCTCATTTGCAACAATTTGGTAACTAATATTGGTGTAAACTTTTGATTAAGTGAATTTTTCTTATGATCTAGTTCTTTGTATATAATTATATGTCCTCCTCTAATTTTTGTTCATTTGTGCTTATCTATTCCAGCTGATTGACGAAGAAGCCTATAGCGTTATGGCTCTGTCAGCACTCGTCTTAACTGCAATAATCACCCCCATAGTGAAATATCTGTACAATCCATCCAAGAGATACATGTCCACCAAAAGAAGGAGGACAATTGAGCATGCCTTTCACAATGCCGAGCTTCGAATTCTTGCGTGCATATACCAAGAAGAGAGCACCCCTTCCATCATCAGCCTTCTTGAAGTCTCCAACCCAACCCCCAAAACCCCCATATGCTTTTATGTTGTCCACCTCGTGAGACTATCCGGCAGAACCGCCCCAATCCTCACAACACATCGACTCGAAAAAAGGAGTGCTAGTACATTTCATTCCGGTAACTCAGATCGGATAGTCAATGCCTTCAGATTATATGAAGAACATAGCTCTGGTGGCCTCATAATGAATGCATTGACAGCCATTGCACCCTACGCCACAATGCATGATGATGTTTGCACATTGGCATTGGAAAAAAGGACTTCCATGGTCCTAATCCCATTCCACAAGCAATTCAATTCGCTAAGTTGCACAGAGGAATTATCCAAACCTATTAGGTCCGTGAATCTAAACATTCTTCGAAATTCCCCATGCTCAGTTGGGATTCTCCTCGATCGTGGTACCTTGAACACCAATACATCTCTATCATGCAAAAATTTGTACAATATTGGGATTATCTTTGTAGAAGGACCTGATGACCGTGAGGCATTGGCATATGCAATGCGCATGGCGGAGCATCCTTTTGTCAGCCTCACGGTCGTTAGATTGGCTGACAATAGGAAATGCAGTGTGCATAAAAAACATGATTTGGAGCTACTCAGCAAGTGTAAGATAGAAATTGCAGGGAAAAAACAACATGTTTACAAGGAGGAACGTGTTAAAGATAGCGTGGACATGATCAATGTGATTAGGACCATAGAAAATTTTTATGACCTAATTTTGGTGGGGAGACGCCATGATAGTGATTCACCATTGTTCATGGGACTCACAGAATGGAATGAGTTTCCGGAACTTGGGTTCATTGGAGATATGTTGGCATCTTCAGATTCCAATTGTGAGGTCTCGGTATTGGTGGTGCAGCAACAAATGGTTGGAAATGATCAACAGATGGTAGACGACAACAGCTTTAATAAGTCCTATGGAATCCCATCATTTTCTGTCGTGGATATTCCTCGTGATGATAGAGTGCACCCGCTTCCTTATTAGCAAAACAAACACACCAGAGAAGGAAGAGAGAAACTTTTTTTGTTTACTAATTTCTCACTTTTGCTTAATTAGGATAGCTTTGTACAAGAATTCTGCTTATGCTATAGGGTTGTTATATGAGCTAGCTAGAGACAATGCTTAATTATATTTTGGCCTAATTGGATAAATGGTCCTTGTGGTAACATGGTAGATGGAAAGAAGCCCCCATGGTAAAATAATTTGGATTTAAGCCCTTGTATTGAAATCCGTTAGAATTTAAGCCCAAAAACTAAATTTTCTGTTAATTATCCGTCAACCCTTTAGCCACAGCTTCACACTTAACAAACCAAGCTTTTTTTTTCCTTTCTTGGATTGTTAAACATTCGATTTTCCTGTTTATTCACACGTCGGGTCATCAAGTCTACATCTAAGGAAGTTAAGATACACCAAATACCCAGGAACCAGCCCACACGCAACGTAATGTTAACAGTATTGCATTCTGTTTGTACCATACTTGACCAATCCCGAAACTACCGAGCACCGGCCAACGCTATACTGTCAAGGACCCAGAAGAGTTCCCCTCCGACCAGGAGGCCAATCACTACTCGACACGTGTCAAGATTAGAAGCCAATCAGAGCGCAGCACGTGTCAACATCAAGAACCAATCATAACATGACACATGTCAATGTGACAAAGCTACAAGTTTTTCTATAAATAGGGGTCATTCCCCCACAATATTGCCTAATGCCATTTTGTGTTAAATCATTCACAAGAACTCACTAAATTGAGAGCTTGATCCTTTGTACTTGTGTAAGCCCTTCACTACTAATAAGAACTCCTCTACTCCGTGGACGTAGCCAATCTGGGTGAACCACGTACATCCTGTGTTTGCTTCTCTGTCTCTATTCATTTATGTACTTATCCTCACTAGTGACTGAAGCAACCAAGCAACCAAGCGAAGGTCACAAAACCTGACACTTTCTGTTGTACCAAAGTCCTCGCTGATTTTGTGCATCAACATTTGGCGCCGTCTGTGGGAAACGACACTTATTCCTACTCTCTTCAGCTGTGTCAAGCTGGTTTCTATCATTCGTACACTTTCTTTTGATCAGGCATCCCTCTCCAACATGGGAAGCGAAGGAAGCCACAGCACACAGAATGACACCCCCCTTGCACATAGTGCGAAACAACGAAAGAAGGAAGGAAAACGAGTTCTTCTTCAAGCTAAAGTCGATGAGTTGGAAGCTCAGAACAACAAGATAGCAATGAGGAATGAGGTCCTCCAGGAGCAATATGAGAAGCTCTTCGAGACACTCCACAAAGCTAGGCAAGCTCAGACACGCGAGCTTGTTGCCCCCGTGGGAGAGCTTGTTGCCCCCGTGGAAGTCAACCATCAACTGGGTGCCCTCCAACATGGAGGGTCACATGCATTCGACATAGATATCCCTGATAGGGAACAGATTACCCCTCGACTTGATAATCAACATGAGGCTTCTCTTAACCCAGTTGCTTCGACCCGAACCATGAGAAGTGGAGGGAGACACCTCTTTGCTGAAGGGGCAGAAGGATCGAAAGCCGTCTTTCGCGATTGTCGGGATTTCCTGAAGCAACGTCGAGAGAATTCCATCCATATAAGCTCAAAGATCAATGACCCAAGGATTTCTGAGAGACTCGGTCCCCTGCCACGGCCCAAGCCGGCCACCAATTTGGGGAAGAGGCAACAAGTCCTAGAGAGACATGAGGGTACAGGGGACTCAGAGGTGTTCCGACAGACATACCCTGGAAGCCAGTACAGCGAGTCCAGGGAAAAATCACATGCCCTTGATCAAACCTTCCTAATTCCAATAGGAGATGGAGATTTACGAAAGAAAGCTCCAGTGACACATAACTCCGCTCAGGACCCCCTTGTCCTAGAACTTCTTGAGGAAGTAAACAAGTTGAAGGCTGAACGTCAGGCTGAAATACCTGACTGGAACCAACCCAGGCCTGGCCCTCTTACAAGGAGGATCCTCAACACCCCCCTTCAAGCAAAGACAAAGCAAAAGCTTGGCTTGCAACTTTATACTGGAAAAGAGGACCCGATTGAGCACCTTAACCTCTTTGAGTCCACCATGGCATACCGGATGCACACCGACGAAGAGCGATGTCTTCTCTTCCCCTCCACCCTCTCTAGTGGAGCTCTAAATTGGTATTGTCGTCTTACACCTGAGACGGTAGACTCATTTGAGGAATTGAGGAAACTATTTGTTTCCCAACACATTTTCCAAACCGATCGTTTGCACTCTGCAGATGACTTGTACACTATCCGCCAGAAGCCAGACGAGTCATTACGTATGTATGCTGGCCGCTTCAGCCATGAATACTCCCGGTGTGCCGAGGCAGACGACAAGACTGCCCTCAAAGCCTTCACGGCAGGCCTACGTGATTGTTTCTTTAAATACATGATCAATGCCAATACTTGGAAGACTTACTCTGAGGTGATGGCGCAGGCTTATAACCATGCCTCCGCCGAGGCAAAGACATATCAGGAGAAACCCCCTACAACCATCCTTTATCAACAAGTGGGAGGTGGAAGCCAGACTCACCTAAATGAGAAGACCTCGACTTTCCAAACAGCAGTGGCACCTCCCCATGCCTTGCATAATGCTTCGCCGAATCAACAGACATATCAATTTCAAGGCAAGAGGAAGGATTTCCATCCTCACCACTCTCCTTTCAGTAAAAAGAGTAAGGGACACTATCCCGATAACCAAGGGTATCGCCACAATAACGCTCGCCCCCAGGCAGTCAATGCAGTGGGTCAAACCCGCGTCAAGATACCCCCTACCCCAAGGTATGAGACATACACGCCCTTGAATGCCACATGCGCGGCCATTTACCCCAGCATAGCTCACCTGATACCAAAGCCAAAGCCGAGGCACCCAGATTACACGCCCCCGAATAACGCGGGCATGTTTTGTTGCTACCATGAGCATAACGGCCATGATAGCGAGAAATGTATCATCCTCCGTGATCGTATTGAAGCTTTGGCACGAGAAGGAAAAATTGATCAATTCCTCCTTCACCCTCAAAGGGATAACCGTAACCAACGCCAGGTGAATGTCATATATTCCATAAGCGGCGGCACACCCATATCTGAATCTTCCAATAGGGCCATGAAAAACAGTGAACGAATTCTGAGGCCTGGTCACCAAGTGTTTCACGTGGAAGACATCAGGGGAGGGAAGTATCAAAAGCCTAACTGGGATCCGATATGTTTCTACCCTGAGGAAGAAAGAGGCATCATCTACCCTCATAACGACCCATTGATCGTGGAGGCTCACATAGCCAACTTTGATGTTCGACGAATCCTCGTAGACACAGGGGCTTCGGTCAATATCATGTTTGCCGAAGCTTTCAGGGCACTCAGTGTAGCTGAACACTTGCTCGATCGCTCGATTTCTCCTCTGATAAGCTTCTCCGGTGATATCGTGCAACCCTTAGGGAGCATACATTTACCCTTTACTATTGGTACAGGCCCTTACACGGCTACCATTACCACTAACTTCCTAGTGGTTGACTGCCCAACGGCATACAATGTCATATTTGGGCGCACAGGCATCAATGATCTCAAGGCTATGGTATCCACGCATATGCTGTTGATGAAATTTCCAACCCCCCATGGCAACGGCTACATCAGAGGAGATCAGCTTAGTGCACGATCATGTTACAACACTTCAGTTAAGCAACAACACTTGCCCACCCAAGGAAACCCTGTCTGTACATGACCAAGTCACAAAGACCAGCCTAGATGAAGCGAACTTGGATCTTCCTGATAGCAACAATCAACCCGATGATCCTCGAGATGACTCTTTCACCCAGCAAGCCCAACCTGCTGAAGAGTTGGAGAAGGTACCTATCTCAAGAGATTATCCAGATCGCATGGTGAAGATTGGCACCACATTGTCACCACCCCTTCGGTTAGCATTGATATATTTTTTGAAAGAGAACACTGAAGTCTTCGCCTGGTCATACGAGGACATGCCAGGCATCTCTCCCGATGTCATCTGTCATTGTTTGAGTATTGACCCCAAGATCAAGCCGGTGAGACAGAAGCGAAGATCTTATGACGCTGAACGATACGAGGCAATGAAAGCAGAAGTTGAAAAACTCAAAGGCATAGGCTTTGTCCGCGAAGTCAATTACCCGACATGGGTAGCAAATGTGGTCCTTGTTAAGAAAAATCCGACCAAAGAAAGTCTTTTGCTTCAAAAGGTCTTGTGGAGAATGTGTGTTGACTACACCGACCTAAACAAAGGGTGTCCGAAAGATAGCTTCCCTCTTCCTCTTATTGACAGACTTATAGACTCTACGGCCGGGTGTGAACTCCTGAGCTTCATGGATGCTTACTCAGGATACAACCAAATCCTCATGAACCCTTCGGATCAAGAACACACAGCCTTCACTACCGACAGAGGACTATACTGCTATAAAGTCATGCCTTTCGGCCTAAAGAATGCAGGAGCGACTTATCAGAGACTAGTCAACTCAATGTTCGCCGAGCAGATTGGGAAGAGCATGGAAGTTTACGTTGATGATATGTTAGTCAAGAGCAAACATGCTGACCAACACATCACCAACCTATCTGAAACTTTCACTATTTTGAAGAGGTATCGAATGAGGTTAAACCCCAACAAATGTGCCTTCGGCGTAGGCTCTGGCAAATTCTTAGGTTTCATGATTAGCCAACGAGGCATTGAAGCTAATCCCGAGAAGATCAAAGCAATCCTCGACATGAAGGAACCGGTAACTTCAAAGGACATCCAGAGCCTTACTGGCAAGGTGGCAGCCTTAACCAGGTTCATTTCTAAGGCCACAGACAAATGTGCTCCCTTTTTTAAAGCACTTAAGGGAAGTAGGAAGTACATTACATGGACTGATGAATGTGCCGAGGCATTCAAAAACCTCAAGGAGTACATGAGTAAAGCCCCTCTACTCTCCAAGCCCGAGGTAGGAGACATTCTCATTATCTACCTATCGGTATCAGCTTCAGCCGTAAGTTCCGTTCTCATTCGAAAGGATGGGAATATTGAGCGACCTGTCTACTACGCTAGCAAAGCCTTACAAGATGCGGAGACACGGTACTCTAACATTGAGAAATTGGCTCTGGCATTGGTCATGTCTGCTCGAAAACTCCGCCCTTACTTCCAAGCGCACTCCATCATCGTGCTTACCAATTATCCTCTTCGACAGATACTCCAAAGTCCTGACACTTCAGGGCGAATGATCAAATGGGCAATAGCGTTGGGTGAGTTTGACATCTCCTACCAACCAAAGCCAGCTGAGAAGGGCCAAGCAGTAGCAGATTTCATCGCCGACTTCACATATCCTGTTGACATTGCTTCTACACCTGAAGCAGTAGCTTCATTACCATCGGAAGCTCAGAAAGTAGAATCAACGACCTCAGCATGGAGTCTGTATGTTGATGGCTCATCCAACCAACAGGGCTATGGAGCGGGAATAGTCTTGACTACGCCCGACAAAGTAGCAATGGAGTATGCTCTTCGTTTCAAATTCAAGGCATCAAACAATGAGGCCGAGTATGAAGCCCTTCTAGCAGGATTACGTTTGGCCAAACACTTCGGGGTTAAACAAATTGATATTTTCAGTGACTCCCAATTAGTGGTCAACCAGGTTACCAACAACTTTGATGCTAAGGACAGCTCCATGGCAGCATATCTTGCGCAAACACAACTTTTGCTCAAGCACTTCCACTACCAGATCACCCAAGTTCCTCGAGCGGCAAACAGTCATGCAGACGCCCTGGCTCGCCTCGCCTCAGCTGTGGAAGACAAGATTGGAAGAAAAATTCATGTCGAACTGTTGGCAACACCAAGCACCATGGCCGCAGAAGTATGCAACTTACAACGGGGGGATAGTTGGATCACCCCGATCTATAATTTCCTTGCTCATGGCACCCTCCCAAATGATAAAGTCCAGGCTAAGCAAATTCGATACAAGTCTACCCGCTACCTGATCATCAATGATCAACTCTATAAGCGAGGTTTTAGCCTGCCATACTTAAGGTGTCTTACGCCTGCCGAGGCAGAAATCGTCCTTCGGGAAATACATGAGGGAGTCTGTGGAGATCATGGTGGATCTCGGTCCCTAGCACACAAGACTTTTCGCCAAGGATATTACTGGCCAACACTCCACCAGGATGCCATCAAAGTATCCCGCTCATGTGACAAATGTCAACTATATGCGGCTATTCCTCATTCCCCTCCAGAGCCTCTTACTCCTATGATCAGCCCTTGGCCCTTCGCCCAGTGGGGACTTGATTTGATCGGCCCAATGCCGGCAGGGAAGGGCAAAGTCTGTTACGCAGTCGTTGCAGTGGACTACTTCACAAAGTGGGCCGAAGTAGAACCCTTGGCAACCATTACTGAGGCAAAGATAGAAGACTTCGTGTGGAAGAACATCCTTTGTAGATTCGGCATTCCCAATGCGATAGTCACTGACAATGGGCGACAGTTTGACAACAAGAAGTTCAGGTTGTTCTGCTCTAAGTTCAACATCAACTTATGCTTTGCCTCTCCAGCTCATCCCCAGTCTAATGGACAAGTTGAGGCCATCAACAAAATAATCAAGCGCACTTTGAAAACCAGCTTGGACAAAGCTAAAGGCTGTTGGCCAGAATTTGTACCCCAAGTTCTTTGGTCATATCGCACTTCATATCGGACTTCAACAGGAGAAACTCCATTCTCACTTGCATTTGGCACAGAGGCGGTTGTCCCTGTTGAGCTCAAGCAAGCAACATTCCGAGTCCAGAACTACATTCAAAGTGAAAATGACAAACAACTCACCCTCAACTTGGATTTAGTCGAGGAACACAGAAACCAAGCTCACTTGAGGAATGTCGCCTACAAGCAGCGCATCTCCAACTATTATGACTCTAGGGTCAAGCCTCGTTCTTTCAAAATAGGAGACTGGGTCTTAAAGAAAAGATTACTCTGCGACAGAGTCCCGAGTGAAGGCACACTTAGTCCAAACTGGGATGGACCGTATGAAGTCATTGGCATCAGTCGCCCTGGCTCTTACACACTTAGAAGCTCCGATGGCAAGACCCTTGGCCATCCATGGAACGCTGATCACTTGAAGTACTACTACAAATAGACTCACGATGTACAAGTGTTGAGCTATAGCCGTTTGGCATCCTATGTAATGAAGGCCATTTGGCAATGAATTCAATAAAGAGGTAATTTAGCCAACTCAGCCCTCACTCTTTTACATTCATAGCAAGCGATGCCGGAACCCTTCTCAATCAGAAAGCAATCCGTCTTCCACAGTCACTACAAAACAAGCAAATGAAGACCGTGTCAAGCGCCAAAAAAAAAAAAAAAAAAAAAAAAAACAGCTTCATCCAAAAAGCTTCACCCGAAAAGCTTCACCTCCAAAGCTTCACCTAAAAAGCTTCACCCGAAAAGCTTCACCTCCAAAGCTTCACCCACAAAGCTTCACCCACAAAGCTTCACCCACAAAGCTTCACCCACAAAGCTTCACCTAAAAAGCTTCACCCAAAAAGCTTCACCATCAAAGCTTCACCTAAAAAGCTTCACCCAAAAAGCTTCACTTAAAAAGCTTCACCCAAAAAGCTTCACCATCAAAGCTTCACCTAAAAAGCTTCACCCAAAAAGCTTCACCCGAAAAGCTTCACCTAAAAAGCTTCAACACCAAAGCTTCACCCACAAAGCTTCACCTAAAAAGTTTCACCCAAAAAGCTTCACCATCAAAGCTTCACCTAAAAAGCTTCACCCACAAAGCTTCACCATCAAAGCTTCACCTAAAAAAGCTTCACCCAAAAAGCTTCACCCGAAAAGCTTCACCTAAAAAGCTTCACCCAAAAAGCTTCACCCGAAAAGCTTCACCTAAAAAGCTTCACCCACAAAGCTTCACCTAAAAAGCTTCACCCAACAAGCTTCACCCGAAAAGCTTCACCTCCAAAGCTTCACCCACAAAGCTTCAACACCAAAGCTTCACCTACAAAACTTCAACACAAAACCTTGCTCCAAATAAACAAATTTTGTTCACAAAACCCAAGATGCCCTTGAACTTGTACAAAAACACTTGGGTAAACATAAACATTTTTTGTTTTACACCCACAAGGGCCCAAAATTTTCCTTCTTATTTATTCACTTATATATGTTCTCAAACATATTATAATAGATCCAACAACAAGCCAAAGTCCCAAATTTCATAATGGACAAAAGTACAAGCAATTCATCAATAATGAAGGTGCTACAAAAATTGGAATCTGCCCCAAAATAGAAATCCAACCCAGGAGACTTTTTCTCTCTCTCCCTCTTCCGCCTCCTTTCATCTATCAAATTTCTGCAACCTCTGCTCTTCTCCAATGGAGCTGAATTTTGGACACCCTATAGTTCTTGAGCATATGAACAACTTTCAAGAAGGAACCATTTCTGTTTGAGCGACGGAAATTAAAGTGTTGAAGCTCCAAACATGATAGTCGGCTTCTTGCAGATTTCGAAGCTGTTGTGATGTTTCGAAGATCTGGAAATATTTAACCGTTAGTTCATCCTGAATTTTTGATATGTTATGAAAGAGTCGATGAGGAACAACTTCAATGAAGAAAGCATACCGATCTGAACAAGAGAAAATGGAGTTTCGAAGCTCACAACAAATCTGACGGGTTGACAGACAAATAATAACCAGTCATTCATCATACCTGAATTTCTTGAGTTATACAGCTCCGAGGGATCTCAAATTTGGATATGTTGTAGTTCACAAGCTGAGGAACAACTTCAATGAAGAAAGCATACCGATCTGAACAAGAGAAAATGGAGTTTCGA
This sequence comes from Malus sylvestris, assembly GCF_916048215.2. Classification (NCBI taxonomy): domain Eukaryota; kingdom Viridiplantae; phylum Streptophyta; class Magnoliopsida; order Rosales; family Rosaceae; genus Malus; species Malus sylvestris. The sequence goes on along the minus strand of NC_062270.1, from coordinate 4,818,500 downwards.
AGCTCACAACAAATCTGACGGGTTGACAGAAAAATAATAACCAGTCATTCATCATACCTGAGTTTCTTGAGTTATACAGCTCCGAGGGATCTCAAATTTGGATATGTTGTAGTTCACAAGCTGAGGAACAACTTCAATGAAGAAAGCATACCGATCTGAACAAGAGAAAATGGAGTTTCGAAGCTCACAACAAATCTGACGGGTTGACAGAAAAATAATAACCAGTCATTCATCATACCTGAGTTTCTTGAGTTATACAGCTCCGAGGGATCTCAAATTTGGATATGTTGTAGTTCACAAGCTGAGGAACAACTTCAATGAAGAAAGCATGCTGATCTGAGCAAGAGAAAATAGAGTTTCAAAGCTCACAACAAATCTGACGGGTTGACAGACAAATGATAAACAGTCACTCATCATACCTGGATTTCTGGAGTTGTACTGCTCCGATGGCTCTCCAATTTGGATATGTTGTAGTTAAGGAATTAACGAACAACTTTCATGAAGACAACTTTGTGATTCGACCTACAGATGATGGTGTTATGTTGAAAAACAATTCCGGTTGTTAGGGGAAATGAAAAACAATTCCACCAAAGAAACATCATTATGATGTTTCATCATTATGGTGTTTTCATCATTATGATGTTTTCATCATTGTGATGCTTCCATCATTGTGATGCTTCCATTATGATGTTAATGCACCAACGGTTACACCTTCTGCAATTCCACTTATTCGGGCCTAGCAACCTTCATCAACAAAATCTATGAAGAAAAAGTCCGGGGCTACCACTTAGAAAACAAAAGAATGAAGTTTTGGTACTTACGACATGGACTATTAGCAAGACACCTCATTCGTCAACTCCCTCGACTAGAGACTTGGGGGACTCCCACCATATGCTACTACGCCTTGGTACTCAAAAGTTCGTGACTACTCAGTGACTTGGATTTTTCAAGTCTCCAACCGAGAAGTTTTCCTCACTCGGGAAATTAAGGGAACACTACCTCAAACTACATGCTTCACTCACAAAGCTTCAACAATACAGGTTTCAACAAAAGCAAAAATTCAAAGAGCTTTATGAAGAAGGTTTTGGTGTATTTAACACAATATGTTGAAATGAAGCAAAGCTTATTTATTAATATTTTCGATAAGCCACAAATATGTACATATACATGAGTCAAAATAAACAAACAAAAGGGAGCCTTCACAAAGGTTGCTTAGGGGAAGTCTCAGGAGTCGGTAGAGCCCCAGAAAGAGAAAGCACCGGAGGGTGGTTATCCGGAGCCTCAGTACTTGACAAAACCCCAGAAGGAGGAGGCATTGGAGGTTCATCATTTGAAGCTTCATTACCAGGTACAGCCCCAGAGGACGAAGGCAATAAATGCCTTTGGAACAAACCCACAAACCGCTGATGATCAAGTAAAACCTTACCATCAGATTCCTTCATCTGGTCAAGCTTCCTCTTCATGTTTGTAGCATAGTCATGGGCGAGCCGGTGCAACTGCTTATTCTCATGCTTGAGCCCTCTAATCTCCTGTTTGAGACTCATCACTTCAGCAGCCAATGATTCAACTTGGCGGGTTCTAGCAAATAGGCGTTGGGCCATATTAGACACAGAACCTGCACACTGAACACTAAGAGCCAGAGAGTCCTTAACAGCCAACTCATCAGACCGTTTGGAAAGTAGTCTATTATCTTTGGGAGTGAGAAGGTTCCTGGCCACCACTGCAGCGGTCATATCATTCTTCATCACAGAATCCCCAACGGTAAGAGGACCAGTAGGGGATATGAAGGATGGACGCCATATGTTGTCTGGAGAAGGCGTGGCTGTCTCTTCTCCAAGGTTCAAGTCAAAACGACGGTCGGAGGGTCCAGACATTTTCAAATGTGTTGAAGAAGGAAGAGGTCAGACAAATCAAGATCTTAGAAGTGCAAGAAATGAGCTTCTACTGGTAGAGATTCAAGTGTGCTGTGGAACTTAATGCCAGCCTCTATAAAAATCTGCACTCGACGGAGCTTCAGAAATCGAAGAGGCGTTTGCTTTCTCAAAAGCTGGGCTGCTCAGAGACCACGAGGGCCGATCTCAGAAATCGAAGAGGCGTTTGCTTTCTCAAAAGCTGGGCTACTCAGAGACCACGAGGGCCGATCTCAGAAATCGAAGAGGCGTTTGCTTTCTCAAAAGCTGGGCTACTCAGAGACCACGAGGGCCGATCTCAGAAATCGAAGAAGCACCTGCTTTTTCAGCCTCGTCAGCACCTGTCACATGCACACTCAGCTTTGCGGAAATTACGGGCAATCTGTCGAAGATTTCTGGTGAAGTAGAAAGCACGTGAATCTTACTGTTCAATCACCGCTCTCCATATGCACCATCAACTCCTCGGGTACCACATATAACTTTGTCAAAGATCTCTGACAAAGTTTAGGCACGAGAATTTCGAAGTTCCAGCTACCCTACTATTACCCATAAGGGTAAAGGAACAGCACCACTGCTTGACAACTGGAAAGTCCCTATGTGTGTCGACCTCCGGGTTTTGCGGCAAGACAGGTTGGCAAGAACGTCCAACCTTTACTCACATTCGAGAAAAGACTCCCAACATAATTACTTTCTAAAAAACCGGAGTAGCACCGCTTTCCGAATCTCGAGAGTCAGATCCTCGACGGGATTGCTTGTTCGAAAACCGAAGAGGCACAACTCTCAGAACTTCGAGAGCCAGATTTCCTTAGATAAAGCTTGTCTGTAATCTTCACACGTAACATCAGCTTTCCAGATACCACATACCACTTTTTCAAAGTGCTCTGACAAAATTAAAACACGTGAAGCTGGCAGCTCCCACTACATTGCTGTGACCAAGAAGGGTAAAGGAATAGCATTACTACTTGTTATTGGGAAATCCCTATATACATTGACCTCCCTCCTCAACGGACAGGCAAACCTGCAAAAATGCTCAACCCTTTCTCGCATTCGAAAAGGCACCCTCAACATAACCTCTCGAAATACTCAGCTTTATTTCCCCCCGATAATACCTCAGCAAATAAGCCACACCAAGAACAAGAGTATCTCATATCATCAGGGTCGAAAGCAAGAGTATCCCATATCATGCTTTCTCCCTGTCTTTGTCTTTGTCCTTGTCCACACCTGCAGGACAAGGAGAAAGAGAGCAGTCAGTCGGAACCTGAAATCAAACCTCCAATTTGGAACTGACTGCCTGGAGCCTTTGCCTGGTTGCTTACTTAGCATTGCTCTCGAGTACTCATCCTCAACTGCTGTCAAGGTCACGAATTCCACCGACAAATACCTCATGACAGTTGATCAGATATTGGCTCTTTACACTGAAGCTGCCAAGCGTGGATGAGTCACTATGAAGGAATGTTCTGAAGGACCATTTAAATGCAAAGGTTGCACACCACTTCTGCCATGCAAAAGATTGAAGCAGAAGATTCAACGGTGAGCTGAAACAGATCACTACAGCACGACACCTTTCCATACCACATTCATTATTCCGTCAACAGCAAAAGTATCCCATATCATCAAGGTCGAACGTACTCTAGATTTGATGGACTTGTTTTGACCCTCAAATTTTTGAGTCGGCCTTATACTCTGAAGGGCACCAGAAAACCCTCCAGCACAGTTCAAGAATAAGCCTGTGGAAAGTTACTTCTTCAAAAGCAAAAGTATCTCATATCATCTCTTATCCATTTGCTTCTCCTTATCCTGGCAGTTGAATGAGAGACAAGGAGAATGAGAACAATCAACCGGAAGCCGACGTCAAACCTCTGATCCTGGGTTGCTTACTTGGAAGTTTGACTGCTTACCTTGTCTGTCACCTCTTTCGGCAGATCTCCTAGCTCGGCGACTTGGGGGACTCCTACTATAGGGTTTGTATCACACTTGACTAAGCCCGAAACTACAACTAAGCTTCAAGTGAAATTGATACATTACCTTGTGCGTCAACATCAGCTAAGTACACCATTCCCGGATGGAGGAAAGGTACTTCCAGAGAAGGGCAGATGAAGATCAGACCACACTTCGGTACTTAGAAGTTTCGTGATTACTCAAGGGATTGGATCTTGCAAGTCCCCAACCGAGGAGTTTCCCTCACTCAGGAACTTAGGGGAGCACTGTTTGTACCATACTTGACCAATCCCGAAACTACCGAGCACCGGCCAACGCTATACTGTCAAGGACCCAGAAGAGTTCCCCTCCGACCAGGAGGCCAATCACTACTCGACACGTGTCAAGATTAGAAGCCAATCAGAGCGCAGCACGTGTCAACATCAAGAACCAATCATAACATGACACATGTCAATGTGACAAAGCTACAAGTTTTTCTATAAATAGGGGTCATTCCCCCACAATATTGCCTAATGCCATTTTGTGTTAAATCATTCACAAGAACTCACTAAATTGAGAGCTTGATCCTTTGTACTTGTGTAAGCCCTTCACTACTAATAAGAACTCCTCTACTCCGTGGACGTAGCCAATCTGGGTGAACCACGTACATCCTGTGTTTGCTTCTCTGTCTCTATTCATTTATGTACTTATCCTCACTAGTGACTGAAGCAACCAAGCAACCAAGCGAAGGTCACAAAACCTGACACTTTCTGTTGTACCAAAGTCTTCGCTGATTTTGTGCATCAACACATTCTATTAAGGGAATTACAGAGGAACTTTCCCATTGTAGGAACTCAATATAACATACATTAAGCAGTTACCATAGATTGATCCTTGACTCCATTGTCTCTGAAATTGATGGTTACAGAGTAACAGTGAAAATTGAAATGCATGAAAACTCATCAACCAAAACCAGGAGGCACATCGGGGTCCTCCTCTCTACCATCACATGCCTGCTTGTGCTCCATGTCTGTAGATATGCAAGGTGTAAATCTGTTTTTCATCAGGACCAGCCTATCTTGCAACTTGTGTGAACTTTCCTTCCATTCGTCCATGGCTCATTTTACATGAGGTAGAGGTAGTTGTAGCTCAGCAGTATTGTTTTCCTGATGAATGCTAGAGAAAGAAAATCCCGGTGGGACTTTTGGCTTATTCTCAGGCAGCTTATCATCGATTTCACTGGTTGCAGCAACATCTAAGCAGTTACTGTCAGCTTCGTTTTGAACTGGAACATCACGAGTGGGAGCTTCACCCTCACCTTCCCCAGCTTAATGGAAAAACTAACGAAATTTTGATTTTGGGCTTAATTCCTAACGGACTTCACCACACCGGTTTAAATCTGAATATTTTTACCACAAGGGCTATCGTCTGAATACCCTATCACCACGAGAACCATTTATCCAATTAGGCCTTATATTTTTGTAGAAACTGAAATGACAACATACTTTAAATTACTGAAATAGGTAGACCAATATATTTGACCAAAAAATAAAGCTAGAAAAATATTGTGGCTGACATGATCATCAAGGCCAATTTGGGAAACCCTCAAATAAGCAGGGAGGAATTAATGACCATAAAATCAATCCAGTAAACTTGGAGGGCAAGAAGAAGCAACCAATAAGAAGTTAAGGCCTTGTTTGGAAGTGTTTTTAAGTAACTAAAAGCGTTTTATACTATGTTTGGTGAAAAGGTTAAAAGTGTTTTTGAATTCAAAAAACACTTAAAGTGTTATCTAGAAGAAGCACATGTTGTGTGTGTCTTTTCAGGAAGCATTTCACGTGTTTTTTAGCTTTTTAAGAAATAATTGCATTTTTATCAAAAAATTCAATGCGCAATTCTAATAAAAGCACTTTTAGTAGCTTTAACTGAAAGTGATTCTAGAAGAAGTGCCTTTTAAAGAATCAGTTCTAAACAATCTAAAATTATCAAGTTGCATGTTCTAATCTTTTTATAGTATTAGTTCCTTTATGATTCCAATTGCGCATAGCAAGAATATTGACTCTTTTAATTGAAGAATTTATGTATTCATCAAGATTCATGTCTTTTTTTTTAAGATTCGATTTCTTTACAAGTGGGAAAGATTGAAAGAAGAAGAAGAAGTTATTGGAAAATTGGTAATTCACAGCTTATTAGGTTATTTTTCTACTAGCGTACTGTTATATGTTCCAATAATTGATGTTTTGGACTTGTAGGGTTGTTCAAGTTAAAGTAACCTTGGGTTGGTGTGTTGTTTTTTTAATAATTTCATATTTATTTTCTATTTAAGTCTACTTATGTAATTGTCAATTAACTTTATTCATATCATAATTGAAATTTTAGAGTTTTCTCTAATTCTCTAGTAAATTATGAGTTGCTGATGAATCTTCATATTCTCGAATTTGAAATATGTAATTCTTCTATGATTAATTTCGCGATGATCCAAGGACATGCATGCTTTGCACAACTTATACATACAATTTGGCAATTGGTGTATTTGTTGTCTTCATAAATAATCAAATATTCCATAAGTATTCTAAGAAACCACAACCACAAAGTTGAGACAAAACTTTGGAGATAAAATATATATATATATATATATATATATATTTTTTTTTTAAATTGTGATCTTACACCTTTGGCCGTAAACAATTTTGTTCCCAAGAATAAAATGGTGCAAAGATGGACCATAGAAACTTTATACCACAAGACAGGATCGAGTAAAAGGCCAATTGAAAGATAATTGTCAAATTAGTGCAATGCAATCACGAGTTGAGAACCAGGACCCCACTAATTCATGTAGACACCACCAAACAAGCAAATAGATGGGATATTGCTACCCACAAAGAGAAGAAGAGAAAAAGGTGATAGGGAAACTCCAATTCCAATATATATCATTCATGACAAAATAAAAACATTATGGGGTAATATACAAGAAAAAAGGGCCAAGCAATACGCATATAAGGCCATCTCCAATCGATCCGGTCGAAGGATTATAGGGCTAAAAAAATTAAAAATAGTCCTAAATGACACGAAAATCGTGTCCAACCGAGAGCTAGACCAAAGAGTTTGTGGGCCCCACCGGGCCATAATCACCAAATCAGGCCAACGAGCTGGCCATCTCCAACCAGCCAACTAGCTCGATGATCCAACCCTTTTTTTTTGGACGATTTTTTTGCCCAGCCCACTTTTTTTTGGACAATTTGTTTTTGCCTAGCCCTTATTTTTTGGGATGATTTTTTTTTTAATTCTAATTTTTTTTCCTACACCATTTCTCACATATTTTTCACCATTACATATTATCTTACCTCATTTTATTTCAATTCTTCACATTCTTTTCTCTTCCAATAATCTTTCCTTTAATTTTTTTCAATAATTTTCAAATGGCCACCTCTTTGAATAATCTTCCTATGTTCGAAAATCTTATTTTAGTATGGTAGTTTAATTTAATTAAGTATATTAATTCAATTAAAATAATAAATTATGTTTGGCCTATGACCCTTTGGCCCCTTCGGTTGGAGATGATTTTTTGTCACATGACTATGTTTGGCCTATGTGTCACATCCCGGGCTCAACTCCGTCGTAGCACGATATCGTCTGTTTTGGGCCCCAACCATGCCCTTACGGTTTTGTTTCTGGAAACTCACACGAGAACTTCCTAGTGAGTCACCCATCCTGAGATTGCTCTCGTGCGAACTCGCTTAACTTCGGAGTTTCGATGGAACCCGAAGCCAGTGAGCTCCCAAAAGGCCTCGTGCTAGGTAGAGATGGGAATATACATATAAGGCTTATAGGATTCATTTCCCTGGGTGATGTGGGATGTTACAATCCACCCCCCTTAGGGGCCCGACGTCCTCGTCGGCACACTTCCGGCTAGGGATTGGCTCTGATACCAAATTGTCACATCCCGGCCCGGGCCCCCACCACATCCCGGGCTCAACTCCGCTGTAGCATGATATTGTCCCCTTTGGGCCCCGACCATGCCCTTACGGTTTTGTTTTTTAGAACTCACATGAGAACTTTCCAGTGGGTCATCCATCCTGGGATTGCTCTCGTGCGAACTCGCTTAACTTCGAAGTTCCGATGGAACCCGAAGCCAGTGAGCTCCCAAAATACCTCGTGTTAGGTAGAGATAGGAATATGCATATAAGGCTTATAGGATCCATTTCCCTGGGCGATGCGGGATGTTACACTATGGCCATTTGGCCCTTTCGGTTGGAAATGGTATGAAATATGGTCTGACACTGTTCATTAAAATATAATTTCGTGGAGGACTATAGGGCTAAAGAGAGTCCTTTGGCCCTCATTCGGTTGGACATGACCAAATTAACCTATTGGCTTGACTTGATACCATTGGCCCATGAACTTTTTGGTGTCGAGTCCTTAACAACTCATGGGGACATGACAGATAGGATGTCCTAGATTCCCCAAAATCGTGTAAAAATGAGTTATGTTCCACAACAAAATAAGTTCAAAACAACTCAGCATAGCTGCACAACAAAGATTGAGGACCTCCAATTATAGCAAATCAGAGACTGAGTACCTCCAGATCAATTAGCTAGTCCTTAACATCGAAGTTTTAGTTATATGTGCGAAAGAACTACTTGAGCTAATAAAAAACTCCTACAAATATTACAATATTGATTATCCTAGACTAAAGTTTAAGAAACGTTTAGGTCACTCAAAATTGCTCACCTCTCGTTGAAGGTTTTATTCAATTCAAAAAAAAAAAATGATTTATGTAAGAAATTCGAATTTAAAAATCATTTCGATATTAATAAGAAAAATACCACTAAATCAATGTTATAGCTAGTACTTGATCTTCGTAATTAGACAGACATATGGTCAGGGTTTGGGACAATGTAAAATTGACTCTCCATTGACTATTGATATTGAAACTCACCCCCCACATACATAGAGAAAGCCATTACAGTTTTTTACATCGATGTCTCCCATCCAGAGGGATTCATCCAAGTTCTCTCCTGGAACAGGCGACTAGACCCGTGAACTTATATCCTTTTTGTCTTAATCAATGCTGCAATTAATCGAAAGGCTCAATGCCTATGTTCCTTGGGATCTCCCCATTTCTCTCCCTCAATTCATTAGTTAATAATCACATACCTAATGTGTTTGATTAAAGGTGTGGCATTGCCTCATTGGTCCGAACCCACAACTCACATGCTTTCCCATGATTAATTTCCCCAAAAATATTTAAAATTCAACTGGTTAAACTGAAATCTTTGATCTACAAATTTGTGGTCCCAAACATTAATAATATATATATCATGGGGATGGAGTTCGAGGAAAGGATGTGTAAGAACAGTATAATATTACATGGGATAGTTCTCCAAAAAAAATAAAAAATAAAAAAATAAAAAATATTACATGGGATATGGGAAGAGGGAATCCATGTGAGGACTGAGTTATAAAAGTCTAACAAAGAAGATTTGCAAGGTTGTTTTGGATTTATATTTATGTAGCTTCAAGAAATAGGCATTCAAAACTTTTGGATTTATGCTAATAAGATAATATGCCGATAATAATATATGAAGTTGGAGCTCATGGACCATCATACATCAAGGCTCCCATCTCTCTTGTGTATGTATTTCAAATGATTTTTTCGGAGTGACAAGCCTTAAAAAGAAAGGCTTTAGTTTACACATTTTTTTCTTCTAAACCAATAAATTCGAAAGTTTGTTGTTTTATCCGTGCTTCTCTTTGCTTGAAGACAACTATATGTTATCATCCTTACAAAAGTATGGAGTCTCTTTGACTTGGTGTTTACACCCACTTGACCTTTTTCGTTTCAGCTTGGATCTGGGCATTTGGATGCCTATTGTGTGTTTATTTTCAGTTGAGGACTCGATATGTGGAAACTGGAATTTGCATGGTTTCTCTTTATCTGCAGATTCGGCTCATTTTCACCTATGTTGAGACAAATATAGGCTTGACTTTTTCTTTCTACGGATGTTGTAACGACCCATCCCCAATTATTACGGTTTTTATAATTTTAATGTGTGAATTTAGGAAAATGCCCTTCGAGGCAAAAACGTTGACTTTGGTTGACCGCTTTGTCGTGTTACATAAGATCCGTTTTCTTGGCGTATCCTTGTACCACTCGTTGCTACGAACTCGTGGGCACGAGCGAAATCGAACTTGGAGCTAAAACGAAGATTTTACCGGACTCAAAACAATAAGGGTATTTTGGTAATTTTTCAAGTCGAGATATTTTCCACCCTGGACCATTCTCAGGCTGACACGTGGCAGGTGACCCTAGTTTATGGGGTGTTCCTTTGTTCCGTGACATCTCTCCCTCTCTCTGGAACTCTCTCCCTCTCTTTTCTCTCCGTGACACACTCTTTCTCACCCCCTCACCTCTTATCTCTCCTCCTAGCTACCTCTCATTTTCTCTCCTTCATCTCTACAACATTTCCCTCTGAACACACCACCACTCACTACGACCGTGGCTCATACTCTGGCGACCACACCACATTCGAGACCTCCCCCTCACGACCCCAGACCGTCTGAAGCCTCTCCTCATCTTTCTTTCTCACTACACTATTACACCATCACTGTGCAAGGAGTTTTTCGATGAGTTTCACCGTTTCTGACATGGGTAAGCCTCGAGACTCTTTCTCTCTCTAACCTTCATTGTAGATCGATCAAACCCTAGTTGACCCATCTTAGGCATTGTGGTGAAGGTTTGTAAAGAAAACAACTCGGGAGGTTAATTTCTAGATTTCGATGAAAAACCCGACAGTTTTCAAGCCGTTTTCAGGCCAGTTTCAGCCACTATGAGGGACCACAAAGGTATAATCTCATTCATTATCTCCCTACCTTTATTTTGGCTTTTAAATCGTAGGAAATGGTTAAGATTTGAGCTCATTTAAAGCTCAGGAAATTTCCTAGCTGAAATACAACCTTCTTATTCCTCAAATTTGGTGGGTGTCACCCGCAAACCTAATCGGGTGGACCTAACCCGTAATCCAGGAACCCAATCCATTAA